>NC_044054.1:2505892-2640892 GCF_902167405.1 Gadus morhua
GAGAACTTCGGTAGGTTGAACACGAGGCGCGCTGCCGCATTCTGGATGCGCTGCAAAGGTTTAATCACAGAGGCAGGAAGTCCAGCCAGGAGTGAGTTGCAGTAGTCGAGGCGGGAGATGACCAGTGATTGGACTAGAAGCTGAGCTGCTACCCTTGTGAGGAAGGACCAGATTCTGCGGATGTTGTAAAGTGCAAATTTGCAGGATCGGGCCATGCATTGATGTTTGCGGTGCAGCATAACTGATTGTCCAATACCACACCGAGGTTTCTGGCAGTTGGAGAAGGAGGTACAGTGATGTTCTCAACGGTGACCAGTAATTCCATGTGTGGGCAATCTTTCCCTGGCATTAGGAGGAGCTCGGTTTTGTTGAGGTTAAGCCTCAGGTGATGGGCAGTTGTCCAGGTGCTGACGTCCGCCAGACATTCCGATAAAGAGAGAAATAGCTGAGTGTCGTCAGCATAGCAGTGACAGGAAAAGCTGTGTGATGCAATTACAGAGCCCAGAGATCTGGTATAGAGGGAGAACAGAAGAGGCCCCAGTACAGAGCCTTGAGGAACCCAGTTTCAAGCGTGCAAGGTTTGGACAAGGAGCTATTCCATGTCACTTGATAGGTGCGGTTCATCAGGTAGGATGTGAACCAGGAAAGAGCAGATTCAGCGATGCCAAGTTCGGCAAGAGTTGCAAGGAGGATCTGGTGGTTCACCGTGTCAAATGCTGCGGACAGGTCGAGGAGAATGAGAACCGATGAGAGGGACGAGGCTCTGGCAGCACGGAGGGACTCAGTCACCGCGAGGAGAGCCGTCTCAGTGGAGTGTGCCTTCTTGAAGCCTGGCTGGTGAGGGTCAAGCAGGTTGTTAGATGAGAGATAGGAGGACAGTTGGTTAGCAATGGCATTTTCCTTTTTTTTCACAGCAATTTCCTCTCAGCTGCCCGCAACTTTGTTCTACAAGTCCGCAGAGGATGGGACAGCCAAGGAGGGGGGGGTGAGGATCGCGCTGGTCTGGAGTGGAAGGGACAGAGGGAATCCAAGGAGGAGGAGAGGGAGGATAGCAGAGTGTCTGAAGATTCATCTGTAGATAGTTGAGAGAATCGTTCGATAGAAGGAAGTGAAGACAGAACAGTAGAGGCAAAGGTAGAGGGAGAGAGGGATTTAAGGTTCACAAATGCCAATCAGATACCTCCCTCGTTTTCAGCCGATCACATGACTGCAGTTCCGACCTCTAAGTCCAGCCTCCGAGCCTCCCGTTTCCCTCTGTCAAATGTCTATGGGAAATAACACAGGTTTTTTGAATGATCGTACATAACAATCTCTAGGTGGCGAAGAAGTAAATGCTGCATCACGTTTAGCTACACACTTTTTCCAACTAGTTTCGACTGGGTTTTGGGATTGTCGGTGCTGTTAAAGTAGTAAACAGCACCGACAATGTAAAAACCCAGTCACTGCAGTCATGTGATTGGCTGAAAACGAGGGAGGCATCTGATTGGCTACAGAGAGTTCCTTGTTGAAAAAAATGCATTTGTGAATCCAGCCACGTCAGGAGAGTCTCAAAAATCCAGATATAAATACAGACCAGTTCACACACAAATGCAAACAAGTTCACAAATGAAAAGCGTCTTGTAAATTCAAGTTTAACAGTTTGTATATAAATGTTACAACATCCAAATACATTTTGATGAAAATTGCAAATATTTTTTTTATTCATATATTTATGGATTTATATTAGTAAGTAAGTAAGTAAGTTTTATTTATAGAGCACATTTACACACAGCGTACACTGACCAAAGTGCTGTACAATAAGATAAAAATAATAAAAATAATAATGATAATTAAAAATAATAATAATAAATAAAGATAAAAAGTGAATAAAATACAACAACACAACAATACATAGAGGTCATAATAATACAAAGGGGGAACATTCATTTCCAGGGCATACCACACAGACATGAACAGGAGGTAGGCTAAAAGGTCAAGGGGCAAGGAAGGCCAGGGAGTAGAGGTGGGTTTTTAGCCTAGATTTGAAGGCAGAAGTGGAGGGGGTGGATCTAATATCCAGGGGGAGCTGGTTCCACAGACGTGGAGCAGCAATGGCAAAGGCTCTATCACCTCTCTGCTTGAGCCGTGAGTGTGGCACATACAGAAGCCCTTTGTTAGAGGATCTGAGGGACCTTTGGGCAGAGTGGGGCTGAACAAGCTCAGTGATATAGGCCGGGGCCAGCCCATTGAGTGCCTTATAAACAAATAAAACAATTTTAAATTGGATCCTAAAAATAACTGGGAGCCAGTGCAAGGAGGCCAGAATGGGTGTGATGTGCTCGTGCCTCCTGGTGCCAGTTAAAAGACGCGCAGCTGCATTTTGGACCAGCTGCAGACGTCTGAGTGAGGATTGGGGGAGGCCAAGGTAGAGGGTATTGCAATAATCCAGCCGTGATGTAATAAAGGCATGGATAACTATCTCGAGGTCGTTGTGGGATAGGAAGGATTTGAGGCGGGAGATCACTCTGAGCTTGTAAAAACTTTTTTTTTTTTGATAATTTTTTTATTTGGAAATGTATATGAACACAGAATACACTGAGCATACATTTTAACAGACATATCCATAGTTTTTTTTTTTTTACATACACATACAAACAACATCGCACCCACCCCACCCACTTGAACAGTACAGTAGTACAGTAGTACAGCAGTACAATAGTACACACACCTAGAATAGCAAAAAAATAAAATAATAATAAAGAAAAAAAAAAAAAAAAAAAAAGAAGATAATAGGTAGAAAGAAAGACATAAATAAATAAAAAAAAAAGAATAAAAAAAAAAAAAGCTGTACGCTACTTGTTATAGGGTCCTAGTGCAAGAAATATTGCTATGGGGTATCAGGTATAGTTTTGAGTTTCCCTATGTATTTCAAAACCGGATCCCAGGTGGAGTAGAATTTGTCCCTTGACCCCCTAAGTGAGTATTTAATTTTCTCTAATTGTATAAAGTGCATCAGGTCACACATCCACAAAGACGCTTTGGGAGGGTTTTTTTGATGTCCAATGTAATAATATTCTTCTGCGTGCAAGCAGAGTCACAAAGGCCAAAATGTTTTTATAACTTTTCCTTACTATAGAGTGTCTTCGGTCTGTGATACCAAATATAGCTACTGCTGCATTCGGTTGGAAATCAGTATTGAGCGCCTCAGATATTGTTTTAAAGATCATAGACCAGTAAGTGACCAGAGCAGGGCATGACCAAAACATATGGGTTAAGTTGGCAGGGGTGTGATGGCATCTGTTACAACTAGCATCTGAATTAGGATATATTTTAGCTAATTTTGCTTTGGAAAAGTGAGTCCGGTGTAGAACTTTAAATTGTATTATATTTAATTTTGCACAAGAAGTGCTGTCATTCACTCTTTGTAAAGCACAGTTCCACATGTCATCTTCCATGTCTTCCCCCAATTCATCTGCCCAGTCCGCCCTTATCTTTGCGATGGTTATGGTTTTAAGAGAAGCTATACAATCATATATTCTAGAAATGAGCCTTTTTGAATTAAACAGGGATTCTAGCATATCATCTAAGCCAGACATTGAAGAGAGAATTGGAAAGTTGGGGTCATGGCTCATAAGGAAGTGGCGTGCTTGAAAATATCGAAATAGGCTAGATCGAGGAAGGCCACATTTTTGTGATAAGTCGTTAAAGCTGGCAAATACACAATTTATGTACATATCTTTAAATTTAGAAATGCCTTGTCTTCGCCAAAAAGAGAATGTAGCGTCTATTTTAGCTGGGGGGAAGAGGTGGTTATTGCATATAGGGCTTAAGCTAAGAATTTGTTTGAAACCAAAGTACCGTCTCAGTTGAAACCAGATCTTCAAAGTGTTGATGACAATTGGGTTGTTTGTGAACTGGGACATAGAAACGGGGAGACTGGAAGTGACCAGAGCCGTGAGAGATGTTGAGATGCATGATGTAGCCTCATAGTGGCACCAGTCTGTATCTGGAGTATGAAGCCAAAACATTATTTTTTGAACATTTGCAGCCCAGTAGTAGTAGAACAGATTAGGAAGAGCTAGGCCTCCCTGTAATTTAGGCCTCTGTAGAAGCTCTAAACGTACCCTAGGGTTCTTGCCATTCCAAATAAAAGAAATAAAAGCGCTATCAATACCTTTAAAGAAAGACCTAGGAAGGTAAAGTGGGATACATTGAAACAGGTAGAGGAATTTGGGGAGCACACTCAACTTGATGCAATTCACTTTACCTGCCAAGGACAAGTGGAGTGTTCTCCATTTCTTTAGATCTAATTTGACTTTATCAAGTAGAGGAGCAAAATTTTCCCGATAGAGGTTTTTCATATCTCTAGTTATGTTAATGCCCAGATATTTAAAGCCGTTTCTAGATGTTTTAAACGGTAGAACATTCTCCTGAATTTGAAGAGCCAAGTTGTTAACAGGGTAGCATTCACTTTTACTAAAGTTCAGTTTATACCCGGAGAATTTACCAAATCTTAACAGAGCATGGAGGATATGAGGTACACTAAGAATAGGGTCCGAGACAAATAATAGTAAATCATCGGCATATAAGCTTAGTCTATGCTCTTCTCCTCCTCTAAAAATTCCACTTATTGATGGCAATGATTTGAGTGAGATGGATAAGGGCTCTATGGCCAAGGCAAATAACAGTGGACTAATTGGACATCCCTGACGGGTCGCTCTCGACAGGGTGAAGTACTGTGATTGCCTGCCGTTTGTAACCACAGAGGCCTTGGGTGAGCTGTAAAGAAGTTTAATCCATGAGATAAAATTTGGACCATACCCAAATTTCCTTAAACACGTGAATAAATATTCCCACTCAACCCTGTCAAAAAAAATTTCTCTGCGTCCAGCGAGATGACCACCTCAGGTACCTCATTGGACGCAGGGGAGTGAATAATATTCAAAAGCCGTCTGATATTTGTAAATGAGTGTCGACCCAAAATGAAACCGGTTTGGTCAGCAGAGATCACATCAGTCATTGTGGTTTCTAGGCGTAGGGCAAGAGTTTTAGTTTCTTCACGTCACTGTTTAGGAGGGAGATGGGTCGATATGAACCACATTCTGTATTCTCTTTACCTGGCTTAAGCAGGAGAATAATCGATGCCTCAGTGAGTGTTTGTGGTAATGACCCACGGGATATAGAATCCATAAACATTTCAAAAAGAATTGGGGATAGTTTCTTAGAAAAAGTCTTAAAAAATTCTATTGGATAGCCGTCGGGGCCAGGTGTCTTACCACTTTGCATTGCCATTATTGCGTTAATAATTTCAGACAGTTGCAATGGGAGTTCGGTCTTTGTCTTATCCGTTACCTTTATGGAAGGAGCTTCGAGATCGCAAAAGAAATGTTCCATATCAGTTCTATCACTGGTCGCCTCTGATGTATACAGGTTAGAGTAAAATGAGGTGAATGTTTCATTAATTTCTCCCGGGTCAATAGTTAAATCACCATTTGGTTTCCTTATTTGTGAGATTTGTTGAGAAACAGATTGGGACTTAAGTTGGTGTGCTAAAAGACGGCCAGCTTTTTCTCCATGCTCATAGGCATATCCACGTGATTTTAACAACATTTTTTTCTGTTTTACCGGTTGACAACAGGTTGTATTGAGTTTGAAGGTCAAGCTTTTTTTGGGGGGGGATGGAGACGTAGAGTACTGAGAGTCTACTGTGCTTATTGATTTAATAAGCTGGTCTTGTTAGGGAAAGCTGGAGGTGCAGGCAGGCAGGTAGGACCCAAACGCAGACGGTATTGAGGGAAAACGGCACTTTATTCAGGCCTAAAGGCTAAGGCACAGGTATCGGGGAACTCGGGAGACAACTCGGAACTCGGGAGACAACAGGGAACTCGAAAGGGAACAAGGAACACGGAACACGCAGGACTACAACCAACACTAACCACAGCAAACCACACACAAACCACAATGACAGCACACCGAACAAAGGAAAGACGAGGGCTTAAATAACAAACACAACGAGGAACAGCTGAGACACATTAGGGGAGGGAACAGTAATCAACACAGGAGGGAAAAAACACAGGGAGACACCCACACCCTGACAGTACCCCCCCCTTAAGGGTCGACTCCCAGGCGACCCACGACAAACAAAAAACAAAGAAAGTCAACCCAAAACGGGTGGGTGGAGGGGCGCCAGGAGGGGGAATCAAAAAAAATGGACTGCGGCAGAGCCGAGGGACGTCAGGCGGGGCGTCCAGAAAACTACCCCAGGGCATGGCAGGGAGCCTCAGGCGGACGGCCTGGGGGGCAAGCAGAGGCAGAGTGAAGGCGGAACCCTTCAGGAGGCCGGCGGCAAGGACGATGAGGGCTCAGTCCCTCAGGAGACCTGCAGTGGCACAGAACCCCCTCAGAAGGCCGGCAGCGGTGAAGGCGGAACCCTTCAGGAGGCCGGCGAAGGCGAGGTAGAGGGCGGGTCCCCTTAAGAGGAAGGCCAGGTAGAGGGCGGGTCCCCTCAGGAGGCAGGCCAGGTAGAGGGCGGGTCCCCTCAGGAGGCAGGCCAGGTAGAGGGCGGGTCCCCTCAGGAGGCAGGCCAGGTAGAGGGCGGGTCCCCTCAGGAGGCAGGCCAGGTAGAGGGCGGGTTCCCCTCAGGAGGACAGGGTAGAGGGCGGGTCCCCTCTTGTAGAAGGCCAGGCAGAGGGCGGGTCCCCTCAGGAGGCAGGCCAGGTAGAGGGCGGGTCCCCTCAGGAGGCAGGCCAGGTAGAGGGCGGGTCCCCTCTGGTGGACAGGGTAGAGGGCGGGTCCCCTCTTGTAGAAGGCCAGGCAGAGGGCGGGTCCCCCTCTGGTAGAAGGCCAGGTAGAGGGCGGGTCCCCTCAGGAGGAGGGCCAGGCAAAGGGCGGGTCCCCTCAGGAGGAGGGCCAGGCAAAGGGCGGGTCCCCTCTGGTGGACAGGGTAGAGGGCGGGTCCCCTCTTGTAGAAGGCCAGGCAGAGGGCGGGTCCCCTCAGGAGGCAGGCCAGGTAGAGGGCGGGTCCCCTCAGGAGGCAGGCCAGGCAGAGGGCGGGTCCCCTCAGGAGGAGGGCCAGGTAGGGGGCGGGTCCCCTCTGGTGAAAGGCCAGGTAGAGGGCGTGCCTCCCCTGGACGGTCTGGAGGGCGGACCCCCTCCGGTGGAAGCAGAGGCCGATACCCCTCTGGAAGGAGCAGGGGGCGGGCCCCCTCAGGCAGGAGCGGAGGACGGACCACCTCAAGCAGGCGACCAGGCCGGTACCCACGCTGGAAAAGCGAGGAGTGGGCTCAGGAACCGGACAGGACTCGGGGACCGGAGTCAGTGCGGGAGCTGGAGTACCAGGAGGAACCGGGTGGTACCCCAAACTCTCCCAGCGATCTATTGCCTTCATAATAAATAAATCCTCCCACTCACGGCTAACTTGATCGTCCGCTGGGTCCATTGTCTTATTTATTTTGGCTATCAAATCCTCCAACTTACGGTCAAATTGCGCGTCCGCTGGGTCCCATCGTGACGGTGCTGTCATTCTGTTAAGGGGAGGCGGAGGTGCAGGCAGGCAGGTAGGACCCAAACGCAGACGGTATTGAGGGAAAACGGCACTTTATTCAGGCCTAAAGGCTAAGGCACAGGTATCGGGGAACTCGGGAGACAACTCGGAACTCGGGAGACAACAGGGAACTCGAAAGGGAACAAGGAACACGGAACACGCAGGACTACAACCAACACTAACCACAGCAAACCACACACAAACCACAATGACAGCACACCAAACAAAGGAAAGACGAGGGCTTAAATAACAAACACAACGAGGAACAGCTGAGACACATTAGGGGAGGGAACAGTAATCAACACAGGAGGGAAAAACACAGGGAGACACCCACACCCTGACAGGTCTTGTTCAAGTCTACGCATCTTATTGATTCTTGCTGAGTATGATATAATCACACCTCTGATCACAGCCTTCAGTGTATCCCACAGCAATGAGGAGGAGATGTTATCTTTTTTATTGGATTCTATAAAGTTATCAATTTCTTTGTTTATCAAATCACAGAATGAACTGTCAGCCAGTAAGGTTTTGTCTAGTTTCCAAGGAGGGCGTTCCGAGTTGTTAGGAGGAAACACAAGGTCTAGTAAAACTGGGGCGTGATCAGATTCAACTATGGTTGAATAATCTGCATTTGTGACAAAGGGAAGAAGGTTTCTATCAATAAAAAAATAGTCTATTCTGCTGTATGAGTGGTGGACTGGGGAAAAGAAGGAGAAGGATTGACCAAGTGGAAAAAGAGAGCGCCAGGGGTCAACACCTCCTATTTGATCCATAAAAAAAGCTAAAGATTTGGACATTTTTGAAGGGACTGTAGATTTAGGATTGGAGCGGTCCAATATTGGGTTAATTGTGCAATTCAGATCACCCCCTAAAATTTATTGTTGTGAGTTTATGTCTGGTATTAATGAGAAAACTTTGCCCATGAATTTATCATCATCCCAGTTTGGGGCATATATATTAACCAAAACGACAGGTTTGTGAAAAAGTAGCCCAGAAACTATGACAAAGCGCCCCTGTGGGTCAGAGATAACAGTGGTAGCACTGAACTGAATTTTTTATGCATCAATATAGCTGTCCCACGTGTTTTGGAATTAAAACTTGAGTGGAACATATGTCCCACCCAAGCTTTTCTGAGTCTAATTTGATCTTTTAACAACAAATGAGTTTCTTGAAGAAATGCAATTTCACATTTTAAATATTTAAGGTGATTGAATATTCTAGCTCTTTTTACAGGTCCATTCAAGCCTTTTACGTTCCAGCTAATAAATCTTACATCAGTCTTTCTTACATTAGTTCTTTGTTCCATGGTTAATCAGAAAAAGGATAGAATTGCAATAGTAACTGTAAAGCAAATAAATGGTCGCAACAAAAAAAGTGTACAGCTTCATGAATGACCTCACTAAGAAAGAGTGGGATAAAGAAATAATAAAAATAATAAAAATAATAAATAAATCTAGTGGTGTACCATCCTATAACCCTGTCCCATACCCCAGAAATAGACATAACTAACACTAAGCCTATACTTGTTCCTCACCCTGAGGCAAGGTGCAGGCATAACACTATTTCCAAAAACTTCCGGTAGAACATCATCTTCTTGCTTCTAGCTAAGAAGGCTCCCAGTAATGTATATTATATTAACAAGCTTAACACAAAGGCCATGAAGGCAAAAGCAGGGCTAAGGGGACAAAAATATTATAAAATAATAGTTAGACGTTAAAAAAAATATATATATTATATATATATATGCACATCCATGTAATGGGAAAGTTATGTGTCCCTTCTCTTTTGTTCCCCCTAAGTATATATTAGCCCATACATAACATGAACGTAAGCACACAGTAACACAAGATCCGGGCCACTTTTTTTTTCTTTTTTTTTTTTCCCCTCCTTCTAAACATGTTATCCCAAACGTAGCGTGGGTGAAAGCACAGTACCTTAAAATCCAGGGCGTATGTCAGAATAGTTGTAAAGGCAGTGACGCACGTACACAGTAGAGTATGCGTTATTTACCGTCCGTTTCCAGGCCAAACAGTGAAGGCAAACACTGCCGCATTATTACTCTTTACCGATCGTCTGATCGTAGAACCTCTGAGCTTCATCAGGTGAGTCGAAGGTGAGCACGTCGTCCCCGTGTGTCACGCGTAGCCTGGCGGGGTAGATCAGGTGGAACCGGACGTTCTTTTGGTAAAGGGCTTGCTTTATCCCGTTAAATGCAGCGCGCTTTTTAGCGAGAGCTGCGCTGTGATCTTGAAACATCCTTATGACAGTTCCTCCGTACCGCAGCTCGTGATTCCTTGCCCAGCGCAGCGCAGCCTCCTTCTGTTGGAATCGGGAGAAACAAACCAGGAATGTGCGCAGAGGTTTTCCTTGTCCGGATCTGAAGGTCGGGGACCGGTGGGCTCTCTCCAGTTCGGGCGGCGAAGTGAAGACCTCGGGACCCATCACCTGCGTCAGCAGCTCCGACATGAATTTAACCGGGTCCTTGCCGTCCTCGCTGCCTTCTGGTATGTGCAATATACGGAGATTGGCTCTCCGCGATCGGTTTTCTAGGTCATCGAGTCGAGTCAAGAGAGATTGGTTTTGGGTTTGGAGCGTCTTAATGGTAGACTCCACAGCGCATACACGTTCAAAGTTATCACCGGACACAGACTCCACTGAGGTGAGGCGCTGTTGGAACGTGTTCACTGTTGTTTGGAGTGAGTCCAGCGAGGCTTGTAACGGCTTTATAGATTCTTGAATCAGGAGAGAGACATCCTCCCTTAGTGTGGTTCTTTGCTTCGCAAATTCTGCGCCCAGTTGATCCTTAGAAATGACAGCGGCATCCATGGTTGCTCCAGGTTCTGAAGTTTTTGTCGCTGTCAGAGGGCTGTTAGCTGAGAACGGTGCTAGCTTACTTGCGGCGCTAGTAGCAGCACGTGTAGCTGGGGTTTGTGCACTGCAACCCGATTTAACAAGCTTCGAATTGCTCATTTCAAATGGAAACACTTGAATAAACCCACTACTGATAGTTTGTCAAAAACACTGGGAAGAAAGCTTGGTAAAAAAACAAATATAGCAAAAAGTTGACTGGGAGCCTTCTCACGTGCGTCCGCTCACCACATTTACAACCGGAAGTGAAAAAAACTATTTTGCTACAGTGCTGGGGTCTCATTTATAACCGTTGCGTACGCACAAAACGGGGCTGAAATTGGCGTACGTGACTTTTCACGCCAAGGTTGTGATCTATAAAAAACCAACTTGACGGGAAAATGTGCGCAGCCCTAAGCAAACTCTGACCCATGCGTACGCATGGGTCAGGAGGAAAAGGAGAATTGGCGACACAGACGGTGTGGTGGTGAACTGAAGTCAGACCGAAGAATTGCAGAGTGAGAAGAACGATTATGTTTTATCATCGCCCTTCATCAATTTAATTTCAACCCGTATCATGCGTTAAATCCTAATCAGAATAATTTAAGTCCACTGCGTTATTTCTCAGTTATAACTCCAGAAATATCTCCTTAGAATAGAAATAAAAAGAAATTCCCTATATTTAATCCCGTCACTCCATACTGTCCACTGACGGCGCGACTGCATGGAATAAAGCATCTGTCCAACATGTGTCAATGACATAATATTTTTAGGTGACACTGTAAACACATGATCGAATGTCAATTAAATCCCAAGTGTGAAAAACCAAGCCACACATCACAATCGTTGTCCGTTACTCTTGATGCTTTTCATGACAAATCAGGCATTAAAAAGGGGTTATGTTCAAGAACATTTTACGTGGGTAATTACAACTGATTATCCAAGGCGTTCTCGTCAGTCTTATTACCGTAACCCTATAAATACAGAGGTGAGCGCCGTGGTAATGCTGCACCATATGGCACTTCTGGCGGACCATGCAAATGGCAGGATTCGGAGGGAGAGGGTATTTAGGGACCATAACGATTTATTGGTAGGCTAGATAAAAATATGTAACTATGTCAGACCACTTCTTTTTTTAATTCTGGGACAGTGCGCTCCGTGCTACTGACAGAGTTCACTGCTGCAGCAACATGTTGCCACTCACTCTGCTTTTTGTTGTTGGCGATCCCAATCCCGTGACCGCCGAACAAAACTACCTTTCGGGCCTCCATCTCACCCACAAGTGTCTCCACATCAACCTCCGTGAAATTTCGCTTTTTTGATTTTCTCAGCACTTCTGCATTGTTTCCAACAAGACATAATACCGGCATCTGAGTCTGTTTTATATGCAGATCGCATTCATGAGGGTCATTTGCATTGACCATTTATGGTTAAAAAAGGGGCGTGTAGAGGGCGGAACGTGAAGCTGATTCAGCTGCGCACAATTGTAGTCAGTATGTGATTTATAAAGCAAAGATTGCGTACAGGTGTGCGTACGCAGTGTTTTATAAATCTGAATATTTTTTGGCGCACGCAAAACTTGGCTTCTGGGCGTACGCACATTTTTAGTAACGATCCTACGCACAGTTTTATAAATGAGACCCCTGATCTGTTTGTCAAGACAGAGTTCAGAGTCGAGGATGACACCAAGGTTTCTGGCATGGGGTTGGACAAGAGGCGTGAGGTGACCAAAGTTTGACAGTGCAGTGTGTCTTGCCTTGGAGGGACCAAAAATTATGACTTCAGTCTTGTCACCATTTAGCTGGAGGAAGTTGTTAGCCATCCAGTTTCTGATGTCTTCAAGACAGACCAGGAGAGATTGGATGGAGTCCCTAGATTTTAAGGGCAAGTACAGCTGCGAATCATCGGCATAGAGGTGAAAAGAGATCTTATGCTTTCTAATAATGTCACCCAGTGGGAGCATATACAGGCTGAAGAGCATGGGACCCAGGATGGACCCCTGGGGGACCCCATATGAGACAGGGGCGGATGATGACGAGAACTGACCTATAGAGACAGAGAAAGTCCTATGTTTGAGGTAAGAGCTGAACCAGAGTAGTGCAGTCTCCCTAATGCCCACCTGCTGGTCCAGGCGGGTGAGGAGGATGTTGTGATCTACAGTATCAAAAGCAGCACTGAGGTCAGGTAGTATTAAGATGGCATTATCACCAGAGTCCAGAGTGAGGAGGAGATCATTGGTTACTTTGAGCAGGGCTGTTTCGGTGCTGTGAAGGGATCTAAAACCTGATTGAAGAGGTTCAAGTATGTTGTGGGTGGTCAGAAAGGGAGTCAACTGAGACAGAACAGCTTTTTCTAGGACTTTGGAGATAAAAGGAAGCTTAGAGATGGGACGGTAATTATTCAGGCATTTAGCATCAAGGTTGTGTTTCTTTAACAGGGGTTGAACAACCGCATGTTTAAAACATGAGGGGACAGTGCCAGATGTAAGGCATGAATTTAGAATTATTTGAATTGAAGGGCCAACTGCATCAAAAACATCCTTAATGATAGAGGAGTAAATGGCATCATGGGGGAATGCAGTGGGTTTCATGTGCAATACTAATTCCCGCAGTTCAGAGAGAGAAATGGGCTGAAATTGGTTAAAAATAACTGGTGTACCAAAGTAATGAGGTGGAGTGGGTGATGGGGAGGGGGTAAACAGTGATCTGATGTTCTCTATTTTGTTAATGAAAAACTTAAGGAATTCCTCACAGGTAGCAGTAGATACATCAGCAGCTGGGGAGTTAACAGGGTTGATAACAGAGTTAATAGTGCTAAATAAAATGTTTGGTCTGTTTGAGTGTTTACTGATCAAATCAGAGAGGTGCTTTGCCCTGGCTTTTTTTGCTGCAGCCTGGAAAGCAGCAGTTTTAAAAATTTCAAAGGAGACAGTAAGGTGATCCTTTTTCCATTTTCTTTCGGCTTTACGACAGGCCTGCCTGAGAGAGCGGTTGGCTCATCCAACCTATATCGAGATTTTAGTTTGGGGCGGATGTATGTGAGAGGAGCTTCAGAGTCAAGTATGGAGGAGCAGGAAGAGTGGATAAGGCTGACTAATTCATCTGGGCTGGAAGAGGATGATGCTGCTGTTGCAATGGTAGAAGCAACAGTTTGACTGAGAAAGCTATCAGAAAACTGGGCTGCAGTAAGAGAGTTTATATGGCGAGAGTAATGGCCTTGAGCTCTAGTAGCTGGCAGATGATTGGAGAGGGTAACATCAAACATAATAGGTCTGTGATCGGAGAAAGTGGCATCCTCAATTACAATATTATCAACAGAAAAACCATATGATAAAATAAGGTCAAGTGTATGTCCCAGTAAATGTGTAGCTTTGTTTATATGTTGAGTGAGACCAAAGGCATCTATTAAACCACAGAATTCGTTGAACATGGGTCTGTCTGGACAGCAGACATGGATATTAAAGTCACCAAGTATAAGCAGACGATCGTACAATGACACAAAATGGGACAGAAAGTCAGAGAATTCTGTTATAAAGTCTTTGTCAGGCTTAGGGGGTCTATAGATCAGAACACAAGCCAGTGGCAGATTCTACAATTATGCATTGCAGTTCGAAAGCGGAAAAACTGCCTACAGAGAGTGTCCATACTTTAAAATCATTCTTGAAAACGAGAGCTACTCCGCCTCCTCTTCCAACGCACCTTGGCGTGCTAATAAACGAGCAGTTGGTGGGGCAAAGTTTGCTGAAAACAGAAGACTGACCAACTCCAGCGCCTATCCAAGTCTCGGTTAAAAATAGGAAGTCCAGATTGTGACGAGAGAAAAAGTCATTTAAAACGAAAGTTTTGTTCGACACAGACCTGCTGTTGACCAGGGCGGCTTTTGCTGTGGAGTTAATCACAGTCTGGGGGTGACGGCAGTATTCCAGAGGGCGGATGTTCAGGGGATTCACCCCACCGCTACGGATCCGTAATCTCGGACGAGCAGAGCTGACAGGTGTTTGGGGTCGGTGCGGGGTGATGGATAGGCCTACATGGCAGGGGAACCTTGGATCCCACGAACAACGAGCCAGGGAGAGATCATTCCGGCCTGTGAAGTGTTGATGGAGGACTTTCTTGCGGGGTGCAGAGTTGCCTACAGGAGAGGATCGTCCAGGAGAGCCGAGACTGGATAGGCGGTATGGCATCCTCCGTTGCTCGATTGTAGATCGTGAAGGAGCGACGAGACCCTCTGTGTATGTAGCGCTTCCTCCGACGGATCCCCGTAACCTGGCAAAGCTGGAGTACATCTTCATCGATGGAACTGATGGCATAGGAGGCAAGCTGTTGGAGCTGCTCCGCGGTGTAGATATATCCCATGTTTAGTAGGCTACAGCAGCTCAGGCAAAGCACAGCGCAAAGCCTCAATCTCCCTGAGAGGGCTAGTTATTAGTCAACCGACTAACCTAGCTGCTGGTCAGCGTCAAATCCGCCGACAGGATGAAGGAGAGGGAGAGAGACATCGAGTAGCCCAAAAACAGCAGCGGTGGAGCACAGGCAACCAGCTTCAGATCGACCGAGGCGTTGGATATCCAAAATCAAGCTCAGGATGGGGTAAAGTGCAAGAAAAAATTGTGACAAAAGAAGGCCAAAACGAAGTTAAAACGTATGACAAACTTTGTCATAAAAAAAAAATAGATTAAATTGCGAAAACTGGAAAAAACTTAAATAAAAACAAGGCAGACGGAGCGGCGTCAGTGTCGCCAGCGTCCCCGTAACCTAGCAACCTATTACATTTATTTAAAACAAGGTACATTTGTGTGTGGATCAGAAATGTGTTTGTGAAACTTATTTTTGTTTATGGATACATTTGACATTTATACATACCGATATCCATTTGTGTGTGCATTGAAATGTATTTGTGAGAAGAGAGTAATTTATATATAAATCACAAAATACATTTGTGAATCCTTCTCTGTGCATTCATTATTAATGAGACTGTTCTGACCCCATAATAAGTCCCCTGGAACAGTAGGTACGGCGTCAGGATTCCAGTTGTGGGTGGGCCAGACCAATTGTGGGTGGTCCTTAAATTAAAAACGTTATCAAATCCCTGTTTAACCTAATAAAAATGACTGACTAAAACACTGTTATATTATCTGTGCATAGTAAAGATTTGAATAGCTTGATGCTCTTTAATATTTTGTTGCATTGTAAAAAGTTTTGTTGCATAGGATGGACCCATCCGCGATCGCTCTCCTTGGATCTGAACAAAGAAGAGTGCTTTTGGAATCTCAATTACGCATTATGCTTTGGCGCGTCACTTTATAGACCTAAGGTCTATAGATAGACTGTAAAAGTGGTCAGGAATCGAATATTTCCCTTGTAGTTTAGTTCTGCTCGTTTTCAACAATATTTCGATATCGCAACAGACTGACTGAGCTTGGCTTATTATACAAGAACATGCATTCAAATTTAGGCTACGAGATAATAACTATAATACAATAGTCTACCGCCAATTCACGGTCATCCGAAGTCAGAAGGTTGACAGCCCTTTAACGCAAATCAGAGCAAGCATCAATATCAACATTTATTTTGCTGCATTTCAAAAACAAAGCATTTCAGAAGCCTTTAACTTATCAGGCAAACTAACAATATCCAACAAAGGGCAGAACTTCAAAATAACAACTGGGTAGTTTTGCGCCAACAGGCAGTCTTAAATGATTGCCAAACATGAAAATAGATAGGCATGGGAAGAAGAGAGAGCATGAGAAGAAAATGTATTAATTCATTTACAGGAGTAATCGGAGGGGTTTGCGCTTGAAAATGTCAATGATTTCATCGAAGTCGAGAGTTACTATAAGCTCTCTCTCAAATGTCAACAGACAGAGAGACAAGAGCTGTGTTCGAAATCGTTCCCTATCATGGATGTAGTGCACTAAATAGGGTGCACGCCATTTTGTAGGGTGTTCGAATTCTCAGTGGTCCACTATATAGGGCACTATATAGTGGACTTAAAATAGGGTACATACGATGTACCCTACATGTTACTCCCGTATACCACAATGCAATGCGGTCGTGTTTTTCCGGAGGAGAAGAAGAAGCTGAATAACCGCGAAAACGAATCAATTTAATGATGGAGTCTCCGGCTTTCGTATAGAAATGTCAACAATTTATTTGGGATTTAACATAGAAAATGTAACATTCAGAATTAGTAAAAAAAAACTTGAACAAGGAAATGTAACATTCAACATCAATACAACCTCCAGCTTTCTCGTGAGTGCCCGGTTTGTTTACATGATGTGGGCGCATCTGTCTGCGTCAAGGCCTCCACACACCGGCACCGCAGCGTCGCGTCAAAAAGTCTGCCCCCATTATTCCGGGTGTACTAGCACACACCGGCGCTGTCTAGCCGCGCGGCAGCGTTCCGCGCCGCGCCGCCCAACTACTCTTCGAGACAATGTTCTATTCCCGAAAAAGCGCTTTGTAAAAGCTGGTTTGTACATCCCGGGTCCCGTAGGCACCTCCATATCTACCCCTCACCACTGGATGTCGCCCTCTTTCGTTTGTGATAAACAATTACGAGAATGGACGATGAGAGACTGGTCGTCGAGGTGGAAAAATATGTCGAATTGTATGACCAAAGTTCCCGTCATTACAAAGACAACTCCAAAAAGGTCATTGCCTGGCGAGCCATAGCTCTGGAGATTGGATCTTCAGGTGAGAAATCAACAATGGTGGACTAAGTACCCAAAACCATTACCATAATGGGAAGATAGACGAAATCAAGTCACATATAATCACCATGTAGGTAGAAACCAGATATTTTTTTATTTAAGGCAAGGCAACCTCATTCATATAGCACTTTTAATACATGAAGCAGACTCAAAGTGCTTCACATAGAAACATTCTCATACAATAAAATAGATAAGTAAAAGGAAACACAGGCAAAGCTCAAAAATGCATTGTCATGTATTAACTGTCTCTCTGGTATCAGATCCTGTATTAACTGTCTCTCTGGATTTAGGGAAAAATAACATTAAGTGTCTCGAGCACTCAAATAAAATACACTGGCTACTGAATCCAGCACAGCAATAACATCACTGTATTTATCCCGAGGGATAAAAAAAAAGTATATGCAAAAGAGTATACCAGAGAGGGATAATAACTAGATTATAGGTCATCATATAGGCTGCACCATATTGTTCTGCCATTGCACACTTAGTAGCGAATTGAAATATTGGCGTCACGCGTGCCTCTCAGGATTTCCACGGAGCTCCTGGACCAGATTGTGGCATACCCCCTGTTCTTGTCTCCGTTCATTGATGGGGTGCACCCAAACCTTCGTCTTCTCCTTGCTCCTTGCAGGAGAAGAAGGGCAGCCCCCCTCTGTCTGGCAACAGTTATTTGTTCTGTTGAAATAAAAAAACCTCAATAAAATGTAAAAGAGCTTGCTCAATTAAAGTGGATAACTACTGGCTGCATACATGTAAATGTGTGGCTATGTTAAGGATAGATAGATAGATAGATAGATTGGATAGATAGATAGATACTGTATTGGTCCCAATGGGGATCAATAAAGCCATCCAGGAGCTCAATACAATTAAATACACACAATAACAATTGGCCTTAAAAGGTGACTGCACTATATACTAAAAGGCTTAATAGAAGGTCCTGCAGTTATTGAGATTGTTGATGCAGTAGATGAATAATTGCAAAATATAAAATAAATAAGAAATGACAGTAAATAAAACGATAAAGTGCCCTACAAACTAAGTTGATCTGATGCCTGAAAAACATACTTTCACTGCGCAGATTAGCCTACATTTTTCCAATTATTCAGCCAAAAGATGGAAAATAAATAAACTAGGCTACAATAGGCATACTCACCCATTGCGTTCGTGTCTTTGCTGCGGTAGATTGACAGGTGACTTCCTGATTTTCAACCCGTCTCACGAAAAGACGTGACCTGTCCACGTTATTTAATCTATTGAAACGTGATCAGGATCACGTATTTTCAAATTTTTCGTGTTTACAAGCACAAATTTCAAACCCATGTATTTCAATTGGAAGTATTGTCGTGTCACCAGCACGACTTCCAAACTAAGGTTCTGTGCGGGAGCGTTCTCCCTAATGTCCCTTAAGGAGCCCCGTACAGTACATTTATTGTTAAAAAATTGTGAACAATATGACAGCTTTAAGGCCACCCGTTTCTACTTTCACCTTTGATTCTGAGAAATGTGAAATTCACGGATATAGGCTATTAAATGCAGCTGCGCTGCTCAGAGCAAACCGCGAAAGAAAAAAGGGTAGCTGCTTAATCTGATCTTTTTAGAATTGTATGTCTTGATGTTTTGATCTAGCCATAGATCTATTGTCTTGTTTTTGGGCTATGTGAATGGAAGTCCGCGTCGATGCCTCGCAAGTCCAGTGTCGCGAGCGGACGTGACATCTAGAAGTCATACCGTATAATAATGGGTTATCATTAATATTGATGCGTAGGGGTTGATTATAACTCTTGTTTATTGTTTATACCACAGTCCTGGGGAATACTCGTATTCTGATTGGCTGCAGGATTGGCTGCAGGACCCGACCCGACCCGCGGGCCGGGTCGGGTCGATTATTTCCCATCACTATCCTCGGGCCGGGCCTTTTGATCGAGCGTTTTTACTTTTATTTTATCATTATCATAAATTAGCCTAATCTGAGGAGAAATCTATGCCATAAACAGAAATATTATGGGTCTTTATTACACGGGTCTTCTCAATGCCGTGGAACGCTCCGTTCACTTGCATGGGTCCGGGGATATCTCGCAATAGGCCTATTTTAGGACCGAATCACCGTTTAACTTGTTTCTAATAACATTTCTAGCGAGAAATATACTTTTTACTTGCATAATCTTTAGTCAGTGATTACGTCTGATCTTTAGTTTTATAGTTATTAGGAAGATTTTATCGGCTCGCTCGCATGTTTCAATGACGTCAGGTTGCTAAGGACGCTGCTTTCGCTAAACTAGCACACACACACACACACACACACACACACACACACACACAACACACACACACACACACACACACACACACACACACACACACACAAACACAATTGCATTTCGCTGCAGATATTCCCTCAATTATTATTACTTTCAAAACGTTGGCCAAGGTGGAATATCCTTTTATTTGGGCTGCTTCTAGGACATTTTGGGTGATTTTGAACGGTATGTGGGCGGGACGTTTTTTGCAGGACCTGGCAACCCTGCGCTGTTGCCCGGGGTGCTGAACTGCTCCGGAACAGATCCTGGATCCACTATGGCCAAAAGACTTGTATGCCCCCCCCCCCCCTTAAATAAATTCTATGGCAGAATAAAAGAATAAATTCATGCATTATCATTCACTTGAACATGTGTTTTTACAGTATAGCGTGGTGGAGGGCTGACGTATGTTGCCCAACCCCGGAAGTGAGCGTCGCCCTGGTTTCCCTTGACAAAAGCCAACGGGTTTTTTCCTTTGGATTTTGGATTATTGCAGAAAATTAGCATCTTTGAAGCACCTCCCTCAAAAACTGAAAATAAATAAATAAATAAAAATATCTGTGCTCCAAAGAACGAAATGTAAACCAATGCATTCTGAATAATAATAATAATAATAATACATTTAATTTAGAGGCGCCTTTCAAGACACCCAAGGTCACTTTACAGAGCATATAGTCATCATTCAAAACTATGTAAAACAGACTAGGAATAAAAGAAAAACAGAGGTTAATCATGAAGAATAATAATAATTAATAACACTCGAAGACGCCTACAGTGAAGGGGGGACCTCACTAACCAACACCAATGAGTAGCACCCACTTGGGTGATGAATGGGAGTGTTTCTCCGATTTTTCCATGCTACACAGAACGAAATCTAAACCCATGCAAATAAAGACTTCATGTTCATAATCCTTTAAATATCATTAATCTCCTGAGTGTGTCGAGTGGTATTCTATTTTTTTCAACGGGGTTGCATCCAGTCACTTGACCGTCATGGTTGCTATGGTGGTTGCTATCGACCGCCCCCTCTAATCCTTACATGGTTCTAAAAACCACGCGGTAAAGGAGCTGCCGTCCATTGTGTTGTTTTTGTTGTAAACTAGGGTCAGATGGTTAAAAAATAGACAGATATTCCAAGGTATCCTTAAAAGGCAGCTTGGATGTTTTTATTTTGTGCAGTTTAGACTTCTTCTATAACCTATTTTTGAAAGCAAAACACCAAGCTCATTGATTTAACGAGGCAGGGTTATTTGAAACAATTTATTGAATAAATATTTATGAGAGGTCATTCCTTCTCCTGAGTTTGCTTCCTATTTATGTCTAGTGTACACCCCTACTGTCAGCAAGCATCACCCTCCCCCCCCCCCCCCCCCCCTCCCCATATGGATTTGGAGAATTGCTGCCACGTCCCGGTGGTTGAGGCATCATATATATGAAAGAGGGCATTCAATTATACTACAATGATCAATTAGGAGGCCGAAGCCCTAAAGGAAGTGATGCAATAGGTGACTGAGTCGACAACATTTAAGTAAGCCTTGGGGTCTCTTATATATCAAAGGGGGTCTCAAAGGACGCATATACGCTTCAACCTGTGGCTTACAGGAAATGACTCAGCAAGTGCTCCATCTTGTTGCACCCACCCAGCGGCTCGCTTGCAAGATTTTGGCCTGAAGTTCTTCCCAGACCTACACCGTAGCCATCCAACCTGCATATCGGAGAATCAGGCCTCTCTTTAATAATGACAAAAAGTTATGAGAGGAATACAGACTTTTGTTGTCTCATAAGCGGCGTGGTGTCGGCTGCTTTTGACCTTTTGACCCCAGACTTCTGAGGGAATAGCTGAATCAATTCATTAGTCAATCAGAAGTATGTAAATATCTTCCCGGTGTCGTAAGAGGGCGAACAAGGTGTCCTTCAACATCTACGCTTCCAGGCGATTGCAATGGTGCCACACATGAGCATATTCGAACATGTTTAATGGTAGTAAGTAGCTGTCGAAATTGGAGGCCTTAATCAATAATGAGCAGCTATTGATTTACTTTCCGATAGAAATTTGTGACAAATGACATATTATTTAGCATCTACACGTTGAGCTGAGTCCAATGACACCAAGCATGACACTCTAGCAAATGTATTTTACATGGTACATATGGTCTAGGATATGATCTAGGTGTGGCAAGAGGGCAAGCTTGATTTCATTGGACTCAGCTTAACGTGTAGATGCTAAATAACATGTAATTTGTCAAGAATCTCCATCGGGAAGCAAATCTATAGCTGGTCATTATTGATAAAGGCCCCCAAAATCGACAGCTAATTACTACCCCGAAACATATTCAAATATGATCATGTGTGACACTGTTGCAATCGCCTCGAAACGTAGATGTCAAAGGACACCTTGTTTTCCCCCTTACGCCTCCGGGAAGATATTTTCATACTTCTAATGGATTGATTCATATTTTAAGGTTCTCGGAGTGAGACTTTAGGCGGCTGCAGCAGAAGTGTTGAGACGAAAGATGATATCAAGACATTTATAGAATATTCCGATTCACATTATGATTCTTCGCCACAACTATCCGACCAAACATCCTTCACATTCACCGAGCGAAGATTATGAGTGTCCAGGCCCCCCTCCATCTCGTTGCACCTGCACCCAGCGGCTCGCTTGTATGATTTTGGCCTGAAGTTCTTCCCAGACCTACACCCTAGCCATCCAACATGCATATCTTAGAATCAGGCCTCTCTTTAATAGTGGCAAAAAGTTATGAGAGAAATACACATGAACTTTTTGTTACCTCATAAGCGGCGTGGTGCCGGCTCCTTTTGACCTTTTGACCCCAGACTTCAAAAACGTGGCCACAGGCCAGCTGTGTCTACACACCTTAAGCCACAAATGTACACATCCATCCCACAAAAAACGGGGACTAGAAACTGACCTCTGTCTTATGTACATTTACTGTACTGTTGGAGGTCACGCCCCTTTTCCGGCCTTTTCGAGATAGCTAGGGATACTGAAATGTTTACACACATTTCCCGGGGCCCAGAGAACAGTGCCACACATGATCATATTGATCATACCACGACAAGGAGGAGAAAGGGATCTTTGCCGGGCAGCGCTTATGCACCTCCACCTCCGGCGGTGGTCCCTCAGCGGGGCTCAAGCGGGAGACATTCGCCGCCAACAATCCCTTTCTCCTCCATGTCGTGGTTCATGTTCTTGAGGGAGTCAAAGCCAAAGTTCCTTCCCCCCAATTCATTCTCAACCTTGGCTGAGATAACCCCCAATACGAGTCTCGTTGTAGAAATACCAGAAACGAGAGTCCGACATGTTATGCGCCATCACACCAACAGCAGAACGGTTATCCAAATAACAAGGAAGTGTACAACACTTACAGTCCTGGAGCTCTATATCTAAATAATATCATATAATACATAGATATCTATATCATATAACATATTGTGTGCGCCTCCAGACGATATTATGAATCACAAACGACTTTGTCGGGTTCTGCGACGTCTCTGGTTCTTCCACTTTCACATCAACCTGAAGTCGACTGAACCGTGCGCTGCCTGCTGCCGGCTGCCCGCTGCCGGGCGATGGTGCCTCGCGGCAACCGGCGGCATGTCGCAGTTCATGCACTTCAGCGAGTCAAACCAAAGTTCCTTTCCCCCAATTCCTTCTCAACCATGGCTCAGATAACCCCCACGACAGTCTCGTTGTGGAAATACAAGACACGTCAAAGAACCGACAAGAAACACTTGCGTTACAGTGTGTGTATTCACATTGATGTGGACGTTGAAGAACCAGGAACGTCGGAGAACCCAACGCGGTCGTTTGAGATTCATAATATCGGCTCACACAGCTTTTGGCCGTGATAATATATATTATATGATATAGATATCTGTGTAGGCTATATGATAATATTTAGATATAGAGCTCCAGGACTCCCGTGTGTTCTAGAATATTTACAGATTCACCGGAAACTCGACTGAACGTGGAGGAGTCGTTCACGAATCGTATGTTCGTTCAGAATGGTTTCCGGTAGCGGTAAATCGCATCATGGAATGGACCCCATTGCACGGTTCTCAGCTGAGTCAGTCAGACTCAGGGGAGTTAGTGCTCCCGGAAACTCGACTGAACGAACGAACGAAGGAACGATTCGCGAACGACTCCTCGTGGCGAACTGAATCACGCGAACTGGGTCACGGAAACGAATCATTGAATCCACCACTATAGTACACCCGGAATAATGGGGGCGGAGTTTTTGACGTGTGGCTGCGGCGCCGGTGTGTGGAGGCCTTTAATGGGGGCGTAGTTTTTGACGCGCCGCAGCGCAGCGGCGCGTATTTTACGCGCGTCAAAAGCACGCCCCTAGCACCAACAGGAGGCGGCGCGACGGCCGCGCTGCAGTATAAATCCAGGAAGTCACCTGTCAATCAACCGCAGCAAAGAGACGGAACGCAATGGGTGAGTAGCCTATTGTAGCCTAGTTTATTTATTGTCCATCTTTTTGGCTGAATAATTTGAAAAATTTATAATCTGCGCAGTGAAAGTATGTTTTCAAGCATCACATCAACTTAGTTTGTAGGGCACTTTATCGTTTTATTTACTGTCATTTCTTATTTATTTTATATTTTGCAATTATTCATCTACTGCATCAACAATCTCAATAACTGCAGGACGTTCTATTAAGCCTTTTTAGTATATGGTGCAGTCACCTTTTAAGGCCAATTGTTATTGTGTGTATTTATTGTATTGAGCTACTGGATGGCTTTATTGGTCCATTGGGACCAATAAAGTATCTATCTATCTATCCACCTATATAGCCTTAACATAGCCACACATTTACATGTATGCAGCCAGTAGTTATCCATTTTAATTGAGCAAGCTCTTTTACATTTTATTGAGTTTTTTTTATTTCAACAGAACAAATAACTGTTGCCAGACAGAGGGGGGCTGCCCTTCTTCTCCTGCGCTGTAGGCGGGCAAGGAGAAGACTACAGGATCTGCACGGAGCTCCTGGACCACATTGTGGCATACCCCCTGTTCTTGTCTCCGTTCATTGATGGGGTGCACCCAAACCCTTCGTCTTCTCCTTGCCCGCCCCCCATCAATGAACGGAGACAAGAACAGGGGGTATGCCTCCGTTCATTGATATATATACTTTTTTTTTATCACTCGGGATAAATGCAGTGATGTTATTGCTGTGCTGGATTCAGTAGCCAGTGTATTTTATTTGAGTGCTCGAGACACTTAATATATTTTTCCTTAAATCCAGAGAGACAGTTAATACATGATCTGATACCAGAGAGACAGTTAATACATGACAATGCATTTTTGAGCTTTGCCTGTGTTTTCTTTTACTTATCTATTTTATTGTATGAGAATGTTTCTATGTGAAGCACTTTGAGTCTGCTTCATGCATGAAAAGTGCTATATAAATGAAGTTGCCTTGCCTTAAATAAAAATATATCTACCTACATGGTGTGATTATATGATCACACTTGATTTCGTCTATTTCCCATTATGGTTAATGGTTTAGGTACTTAGTCCACCATTGTTGATTCCTC
Source organism: Gadus morhua (assembly GCF_902167405.1). Classification (NCBI taxonomy): domain Eukaryota; kingdom Metazoa; phylum Chordata; class Actinopteri; order Gadiformes; family Gadidae; genus Gadus; species Gadus morhua. The sequence goes on from NC_044054.1 coordinate 2,530,839, forward strand.
ACCTGAAGAGCCAATCTCCAGAGCTATGGCTCGCCAGGCAATGTCCTTTTTGGAGTTGTCTTTGTAATGACGGGAACTTTGGTCATACAATTCGACATATTTTTCCACCTCGACGACCAGTCTCTCATCGTCCATTCTCGTAATTGTTTCTCACAAACGAAAGAGGGCGACATCCAGTGGTGAGGGGTAGATATGGAGGTGCCTCCGGGACCCGGGATGTACGAACCAGCTTTTAAAAAGCGCTTTTTCAGGGGCGGCGACGCTAGGGAATAGAACATGGCTCGAAGAGTATGGAGGCCGATTTGTGTCTTTATTATGCGATCAAAAATAATAGGTTTGAGAGCAAAACTTTCCACACTGCAATCAAAAAATAGGTTTGAGAGCAAAACTTTCCACACTGCAATCAAAAAATAGATTTGAGAGCAAAACTATCGACACTGCAATCAAAAAATGTTTTATTGCAAGATAAATTAATGTGATAAAAAAAATATTAATGGGAATCCAAAAGTTTTGTTTGTAAATCCAAAAGTTTTGTTTGCAATTTTCCAAAAGTTTTGTTTGCGAATCCAAAAGTTTTGTTTGCGAATCCAAAAGTTTTGCTTGCGAATCCAAAAGCTTTGCTTGCGAATCCAAAAGCTTTGCTTGCTGTTGAGCTGAATCTCGTGGGTGGGACCTACGCCGAAAAATGTAAGACACATCTCTATTGGCCAGTCTTTATCGGAGTGACAGCTTGGCAACATCCGAAAAGCCCCCCGACCGCCTCCAGAAGCAGATTGTCGGCCTGACGGACAGGGTGTTCGTTTGTGCCTCTCAATCCGCGGCGGCGGTCAACAACATCGCCCTGCTCTCCTCTGCCATGGTCTCCTTGTCGGCTGACAGGGAGGCCCACGGGATTTTCAGGGCGCGCAAGCGTGCGCACGGGAAAGCCCATAAGGCGAAGCCTAGACGGCGTAGCCTACATGAAATAGAACTCCCTCTCTCGTTATTAACTGTGGATGTTGCCAAGCTGTCACTCCGATCGAGACTGGCCAATAGAGACGTGTCTTACATCTTTCGGCGTAGGTCCCGCCCACGAGATTCAGCTCAACAGCAAGCAAAGCTTTTGGATTCGCAAGCAAAACTTTAGGATTCGCAAACAAAGCTTTTTGATTCGCAAACAAAACTTTTGGATTTGCAAACAAAACTTTTGGGTTTGCAAAACTTTAGGATTCGCAAACAAAGCTTTTTGATTCGCAAACAAAGCTTTAGGATTCGCAAACAAAGCTTTTTGATTCGCAAATCCATGAGTCTGCTGTCACACGGACATGAAGCAAGTCTCGTACCATAGAGGACAGGACATGGTAAGGCTTCTGAAGGTGATGTGTGCTGTTTTATACCTGTACAGAAACTGCATCTGACGTACTGGGCTGTTGTAGAGACCCCGTTTGACTGTTGGTGGCTTCCACACTCGAGCACCTGCTGACCTAACTGGCTTTAGGTTACTATGTAATCTGCTAACTATTACCAACTGACTATATGAGTTAGGATGTGACCTATTAACTACAACAAACAGACCATATGTAAGGATGTTAGGGGTGTGACGATACACTCAGCTCACGAGACGAGACACGATATTGGGTTCACAAGAACGAGACGAGACAAGATTTTAAGAAAACTCCAATGACAAATTATGACTGGACCAACAGACTTTTATTTAACCAAGTCGCGCATGCATTTTGAAATGTTTTATTATAACTCTTTACATGCATGAAATTGAAACTAAAACTAAAATTTATAAAAGTTAAATTAAAATAAATTAAATTAATTAATCTTTGCAAACAATATTATGTGCAAAACCAAATCAAAGTACCCAAAATGTACTTTGATTAAATGTATTCCTTTTTCACGGTTATTCAGCCTCTTCTTCTCCTCTGGAAAAAACACGACCGCATTGCATTGTGGTATACGGGAGTAACATGTAGGCTACATCGTATGTACACTCAAATTTTGTGTATTTTAAGTGCACTATATAGTGCATGAAATTAACCACTGAGAACTACACAAGCGAGCACCCTATATAGTAGGCCTACACTATATCCGTGATAGGGAACGATTTCGAACACAGCTTAAGGCTGCTTTCGATGCTTCCCGTGCTTTCCCTCTTTCTCCTCCTCTTCTTTTCCTTCTCCTTCTTTAGGTTCTGGCAGCCTAGATGTAGCATAGGCGCATTACTGCCCCCACAGGCGACAAATAGAAGTTTGGATAAATCACAAATCTCGCGAGACAGATTTTTAACGCGACGGGTAATATCGTCGAGTTTAATCTCGCGAGATCTCGTGGCACGAGATCTCGTGCCACTCACTGCCTTTGTAACTTCGTGGGGCTTATACCAGTGGTTAAGGATACCATTCGGACTGAGTTCAGCTCCAGCTGAGTTTCAAAGAAGTATGGAGGAGTGTCTTTGGGGTCTGCGTGACGATATATGTCTGCCTTACTTGGATGACAATTTAGTCCACAGTAAGTCCTTTGAGGACCATGTAGAACATATAAGGGAAGTGCTACGTCGGTACAAGCAACATGGAATAAAACTCACTGCGAAGAAATGTGAACTGTTTTGGTCTAAAGTGAGATTTTTGGGCAGAGTTGTGTCAAGCGCAGGTCATAGCATGGATCCTGCTGAAGTGGCCCCTGTACAGGCTCTAAAAGGAAAACACCCCACTACAGTAGGAGATAGTCAGGCAAATGTTGGGCTTCCTATCCTATTATAGATCATGCATTCAAGTAGGGCTGCAACTAACGATTATTTTAATAATCGATTAATCTGTCGATTATTTTTTCGATTAATCGATGAATCGGATAGAAAAAAATTTAAATTAAAAAATAGGAATTGACGCATCTTTATTCAAAAACTGAACATTACTTCAAATTCACAATGCAGACTGAAGTGTAAAAACACCAGGTTATTGCTCCAACGTCCTGGAACTATTAAAAGCAATATCAAATAATAAAAAGATTAAAAAAACATAACTGGGATAACACAAAAAAAAACATACAATGTATGATATACTTTTATATGTATATAAGGGATGTCCATAGCCTGGCTCCGCCCGCCTAAGTACTTCCGCTCAATTTGAATTTCCCTTCAGTACTAGGTCTGGACCTGCTGTATGTAATTTGGTTTTCTTGTGCCGCCACAGCGGCCACCAATCAGCGAACAGAGGGCGTGTCTGAGAACAATGACGATGAAGTCGTACGCCAGTTTGAGTTGTTGTTGTAGGTCGGTAGTTGATTTACAATGTGCAATTTTTCCCTGATAAATTAAATTCGACGAACAAAACCTGCAACTGTCGTTGACGGACATTTCCGTGCAGACGCGCAAGGTATTTGGTCTGTGTACAACCTGCGCGTGATTCCCGGCGCATGACATACGTCACAACCAAACGTTAGCGATTGGTTATGGCAGATCCAGAGTGGCACTGGGCAGATCCAATCATTTTAGACTTCAACAGACACCCGCCTTCAAGTGAGTTAACGTTTGTCAATTGATTAGGTCCAGACTCTCTGTACAAATGAAATGAAATGAAGTGAAGTACGAGAGTCTGGTAGAACCAGGCTAGGATGTCCATGGTTAACCGGTCAAACCTATTGATGCCATTTTCGAGACTCCTTGAAATATAACTTTTAATATTGCTTTAATTGCTGATAAGATGATGATAGTTTAAGATAGGACATTAAACAGGTCATAATTCTATCTTTACTATCTATTTTATATTACTGGGAAAACAAGTTTTCACCAAAATCTCTATTATTATTTATTTTTTTCTGCTGCATTTGAACGCATCAATCATATTACTGAGCCGACCTGAACACATCACATTTGACACTGTTTGTGACCATAGGTTCGTTTTTTTTTAAGCTAACTAGCTCTATATCCTGCCGATTTTAACATGGATTTAAAAACTGCAATACTATTTTTAACTGACGGGACTTTCTACACCGTCCGGTTGTGTGATTACTACCGCTGCTTTGAATGACTTGATGCACGCGGTGCCGACTCCGAACCCGTCTGCACAACGTCTGCAGCAGCAGCAGCTGACAGAGTTTTCGGTTGGACTAGACGGATACTGAGTTGAAGGAGTTTTTTTTAACCGAAAGACAGTGAAGGTACAACACTTTTATGTAGGCCTACAGTCCAGTTTTAAGACTTGACCAAAATACAAGCTGTGGTCGCTCACACTGCTCGCTGTGGGCGTGCATGAACCCTGAACCAACCTGTTGGCGGCTGGCTGTAAACAGTGCTGCGCCTATGAGTAACTTATTAATCGCGCGACACAACGAATCGACGACCAAATTCGTTGCCAACGCATTCAGCAATCGATTTTTATCGATTTTATCGATTCGTTGTTGCAGCCCTACATTAAATTCTTGCATTGCTAAGCCCTTGTATGAACTGTTAGCTGCCCCGCCCACTGCCCACATTCCTGAAAATAATGTCAAAGTTGCTAAAAGGGGGAAAACCAAAAAAGGGAAATCAGGACAGTTACCCTCAAGGCAGGGCTGGACTGGGGAAATTTTTCAGGCCGGGCATTTTTAACCAAGAGCAGGCCACCACCAGGTATTGACGGGGAAAAATGTAAGCGCGCTGTGTGACAGCGTGGGTTTTTCCCCAACTGCTATTGACATACGTACCCCTTAAGCCTTTTTGTCACACCATGAGTACCCCTTCACTCATGCAATGACTATGCTGCACACATTCCTTAATTTATCCACATACCCCCTGCAGTTTGCTTGCGCACCTCAGGTGGTATATGTACCATATACCCCTTGTTGGGAATCACTGCCTTAAACGATCAATGTGCACTAGGAGACAAACATTTTAACACTATGAGAAGCATTATGAAAAGTTCTCCCAAAATACTGTTAGGCTTATCAAAAGTATGATCTATTGACCGTAGGTCACATTACTTTTTAGACAGGTCATTTCTTTCAACCTTGTTACTTAAATTTAAGTAAAGGAATTATATTAAATATTAATTAATTCATTTTAGTTAATATAATTATAATAAATGTAATACTGTAGGCTAAACTATGAATAATATATCATTACTTGTGTGATACAATGCATTATTAAAGCAAGAAATGACTGGATGACTGTACCAATGACTGGATGCAAAGGCTAAAGACCTAAAATTGCAATACACAAAAAGGCCACAAGATGTTTATCTCACTACAAGCTACAAGTAACAGCAAGGATTTCTCTTATTACCAATTTGTGTTGCTAATCAACTGTCAATACAAAATAAAATGTTAGGTGTGGGAAATTATGCCAGGACTTGGAAAGAATAGGATTTTCATCCATTTAATTTTGAATATAAAATAAAAAGTGATGACACACATAACAATTGAAGTTAAACACTTATATTTACAATGAGTCAATAATTACTTAACTGTACAAAATAAAATAAATTGCTTAACTTAACTGTACAAAATAAATAGAAAAAATAAAGTAAATAAATACACAATTATACTGTATATTAAGAATATGAATATCAATAAAACAAACATTAAAACGAAAAGGAATGGGTAACTTACATGCAGCATGCAAACCAATTAGAGCTTTCAAATGGACCAGAACACACACACACACACACACACACACACACACACACACACACACACACACACACACACACAATCCAACAAGTGGGAGAGATGCTGATGCTACCCCATCTGTCTCTTCTCAGCAGCAACACCCAGCACTCCTTAAGCATGGGAACCTTAAAAAAGATGAAAAGACAAAAGAAAGATAGAAATGTGAGAAAAATAACACAGGTGATCATAGTAGTGCATTTCAACTCTACAAAAACGTTCTAAGACTGTGACACAGTAAATGCGTATTCAGATCTAATGTTTTAATTCTAAATGACAGTGATTCTAATATAAGGTCTCATGTGCACTAAAGGTAGATACTGCTTTACATTTTCTCTGCAATGTACTTTGTGCAAGGACAGAGTTTAACTTAATCTGATCCACCATGAGTGTTTCAAGTCAGCGTATTATTTTACCTCATCACAAAAGCAGGTGCCCAGAAGTGAGGAGTGAGAAAATACCTTAGTTCTGTTCTATAGAAAGGGACCGTCCACCCCATCGCTCAGTAAGACTGTGCAAAACAGCATATTTCGTAAGGCCGACGCACGACAGTCACACAAACAAAATAAAGAATAAAGAAGCAACCCCGCGGTGGCAAAACAGTCACACAAATACAACGAATAAAGAATAAATAAACAACCTGGCTATGGCAGCGTTGTAGCTAGCCATGCACACCATTTAGCCTAGCCTACATTGCTAGGCTAGGTTACATGACTGGCAGTGAGCAGCACCAAAATAATATCCGACGGTCCGACATTAATTCATATCTGAGTGACAAGGTTAGACAGCACTTAACTTCGACAGACGATCAATATTTCTTTCTCACACATAGATGTCTGATTTATACACATTTTGTTGTTCATTAATTAATAGCTGAAGTTAACCTTGACTTACCGTCATGGCCGCCTCGTCCACCTGCTGTCGAGCATCTTCTCCTCCACTACCTGTTGATGCTGCTGCTGCAGATGTGGAGGCTCCATGTCCACGAGCAGCAAACATATCAGCTATGTTTAGGCATTTCGTAGCATCTGCCTGAAGGGCTGCTTTTTTCTGGTCCCTGGCTCTTTCAGCGCCACCCTTTCTTTTCTTCCAACTAGGGTCCATATTGCCCGTTTTCGATCTGCCTGCTAGCAGTGGCTAACCAACCAAGTCACCAACGGAGGCTGAGATGGAGGGGTAGGCGAAATTGGCCTGCCCCTCACCTCATTGGCCCAGGCTTCAATCAACCATGATAAAGGGCAGATCTGCCAGTTTAACTTGCATTAACTTGAATTGACGTTAATGTGGCCTGCATTGAAGTTAACGTGGCCTGCTACGTTAGACGCGAGTTTGGCATGAATAAAAAAATAAATAAAAGGCTTCAGGCCACCGGGCATATGCCCGCCATGCCCTATGCCCAGTCCAGCGGTGCCTCAAGGACACACGTTTCATGGACTGACAATCACCAGCAGGTGTTGTGTTATCTGATTGACAAACTCTCCAGCCCTCCAATTCTAGGCTACCCGGACTTTAATGATCCATTCGTCCTGCACACGGATGCTTCTCAGGCAGGACTAGGAGCAGTGCTTTACCAGCGCAGTCACGGCAAGCTAAGGGTAATAGCTTGCCGTGGGTCCAGAACGCTCATATGGGTCCAGAACGCTCACCCCCCCAGAGAAAAATTATAACCTTCACTCTGGAAAGCTAGAGTTCCTAGCGCTTAAATGGGCTATCTGTGAGCGCTTCAGAGACTATCTTTTTCACGCTCCCTCGTTTGTTGTCTATACCGATAACAATCCACTCACATATGTATTGACAACAGCGAGGTTGAATGCTACTGGACAGAGATGGGTTGCTGAATTAGCTGACTTTAATTTCAAAATTAAATACAGGCCAGGCAAAGCAAATGCTGATGCAGACGGGTATCAAGAATGCCAATGGATTTTGAGAGCTACATGAGTCAGTGCACCCAGTCAGTCTGTCAGGATGCCGTCAGAGCAACAGAACAGGGCATTTTAGTCCAACAAAAAGAACCAAGCCCACTCCTCAGTTCAGTGTCGTTTAATGCTCTCAAGACACAGATGGAAGATGAGCGTTTGCTCAATACTGTTCAACCATTATCCAGAGAAGAGATACAGGCAGCTCAGCAACAAGACCCTGTGATAGGCAGAATGTATGAATACAAAGAGAGAAATGAGAAGCCTACTGTACAAGAGCTGAAGGGAGAAAGTGTTGAGTTTAAAGCGCTGGTGAGAGAGTGGGGCAGACTTGAAATCAGAACAGATGGGACTATGTACCGGAGCACTCGAACAAAAAGTCAGCTTGTACTCCCAGAAACATACCGCCCGCTCATCCTAAATGAGCTTCACAAGGAAATGGGCCATTTGGGTACAGAAAGGACAGTAAATTTGATCAGAGACCGCTTCTTTTGGCCCAAAATGCAAAGGGACGTTGAACATTTCATAACAAATGTGTGTGAGTGCCTCAAGAGAAAAAAAACCAAACAGACAGTCAAGGGCACCCATGTTGAGTATTGAAACAACACATCCATTTCAGATGGTCTCGGTAGACTTCCTGCATCTGGAAGAATGTAGAGGTGGCTATGAATATATTCTTGTGATAATGGACCATTATACTCGCTTCGCCTAAGCATATGCCACGACCAACAAATCAGCCAAAACTGTGGCTGATAAACTTTTTAATGATTTCTGTCTCAAGTTTGGTTTTCCAGAAAAAGCTGCACCATGACCTTGGGAGAGAATTTGAAAACAAACAGTTGCACCACCTGAAAGCTCTCTCCGGTATCCGGGGGTCTCACACTACTCCTTACCATCCGCAGGGGAATGGGCAAACCGAGAGGTTTAACAGGACTCTCCTCTCGATGTTGAGAACACTGACAGAAGAACAGAAAAGTGACTGGAAAAACCACCTCCCTAAGGTCATTCATGCCTATAACTGCACTACTAGCGAGGCCACAGGTTATTCTCCATTCTTTCTCCTGTTTGGCAGGCCGCCTCGACTGCCAGTGGATTTGTTGTTCGAGACAGAGAGTGAGAACTGCGCCCGCTCCTCCCAAGAGTATGTGGAAAAGTGGGGACGGAGGATGGCAGAAGCGTATGACATTGCTTCCAGAAATGCTTCCAAGTCAGCGGACAGAGGAAAGAGACAGTATGATAAAAAAAGGTACGGTCCCACACTCCAAGTAGGCAGCCGTGTTTTAGTGAGAAATGTGACTGAGAGAGGAGGACCAGGGAAAATCCGCTCCTACTGGGAGGATAACATTTATGTCATCAAGGGTCAAAAAGGTGAGGACAGTCCTGTGTTTGAAGTCGAACCAGAATGTGGTCGAGGCAGGACAAGAATCCTTCACAGAAAGGGTTAGCTTTTACCCTGTGACTTCCTCCCAGTCACCACACATGGACAGAACATTCCCACCACAACTCATACAAGGAGAGGTAACAGGGACAAAAACAAACAAAAACATTTGTTGGACAAGCTCAACAAATGGACAGTGAAGACTCTGATGATGATTTTCCTGCAGTGACATTCACTTGTTCTCCAGCTGAACCTCGAGGCCCACCATCGCTTGACCCCACAGCTGAGGAGTTTTATACACAAGCCGAAGAGGCTGTCCCAGAAGTGTGTGAGCCTCCTCTTGTTGAAGACGAACAGGCCCACACAGCAGCTTTGGACGACAGCGCAGAAGAGGCTGCTGGTGTCGATGAAGTGAGCTCAGGGGATGAAATTATTGAGACAGAGCTGCGGGACCCATATCCAAAGAGACAGAGGAGACATCCCCAAACACTGACTTATGATAGACTTGGCCAGCCGCACTTCACAGAACGAATAGTTTCCACCCAGGGTATAGATGTAAGGGACATTGTAAACTGAAAAGACACTCCTTACCTGTTTTGAATTGTACCGTGATGTATCTTGTGTTTTGTTTTGTAGTAGGTAACACAGACTGTTGGCTGATTGATCTGTTGTGTGTGTGTTGGGTATCAGTTATAGAGAAAAGAAATGACTCAACCAAATGTTTGACTTCAGGGATGTGGAATATGCATTAAATGTGTTTGGGTACGAAGACTAATGACATCACATTAGGAGTATCCCTGACTGCAGTGCATGGTAGTCTGGGTATCTCATAAACAAGGTTATAACCTTGATGTTCCCATTCAATTTTTTGCATGTCGCTGTATTTGTGTGAAAGGCAAGAAGGTATACTAAGATGTCGGGACGACATTTTTTCAAGTGGGGGAGAGTGTAGAGGTATAGGTTTACATGGTCAACACGGTATTCATTTAGTTTTTGTGGGCAATCCAAGTTATTTAATATATGTTCTATAATTGTATAAATGATTTTTCCTGTTTCATGCCAATTAATATTCGAAGATGTTATGACTAAGTTCCGCCACTAAGGAGGTTTGGAGCAGAAGAGGAAAGCTCCGTTGTTGATGTGTTTATTATTTTCGGTGTAGAAGAAGAAGTTTTTTGATTGACGTAGAAGCTTACAGCCTGAGAGAGAACACTATTGTCGGAACATATCTCTTCGGTTTTGCTTTAAAATAAACGGAGTGTTACTCCAACGCAATTGCAGCCTCTGCCTGCGTTTCTGTAAGCCTGCAACATAAACGACTCACTTCAACTAACTGACTAAAATGGGTAATATAACCTGCTAATTTACTATGAGGTACAACCTATTATTAAATATGTTTAGTACAGGTTTTCCTTTTTTCAGATGCAATAAAATCCCTTTAAATCAATAAAACCTCTTTTTGTTGCTATATCTTTGGTCAAATGATTAAGCAGTATAAGCGGGCTAATGTTTCTTCATGGCTTTGAAAGGGATAATGTTCACTGCACATTACTCCTTCCAGAAATGTCTTTGTACTGGTCAATCCAGAGGTCCAGAGCTGCTCCTCCTCAGAGTCTGTCTCAGGTGAGCAGACTCTCACCTGGCCGGGCTTCTCTCTCCTCATGAAGGCTGGAGCCACAAAGGACCACCCCACACACACACACACACACACACACACACACACACACACACACACACACACACACACACACACACACACACACACACACACACACACACACACACACACACACACACACACACACACACAGTGATGTGTACAGCAGCACCACCTGTGTCTATATGTATAGCAATGTACTCGGTAAAATAGTATTTAAGTATGAGTGGTTTACCAAGAGATGACATAACCAAATGGTTTTCCATGATCTGCAGGAATCTTTTTTTCTCTGCCATTCAGAAGCGGGTCCATTTTGTTGTGGAAAAGTAGCTCCTGATATCCGCAAAGTCCTCCTTCACCACAAACATACAACATAATGTCCAATACTGTTCATCTACAACCTTACCACTTTGTAGATAAACAACCTTAACAACAACCGTAACACATTATAGGTAATACTGAATATATCAAAGTCAACAGTTGCTATAGAGCAGCCAATTAACTGTTGTAAATCCGACATATCTTGCATAAATAAAGTAATATCGTTCTCCTAAATTGCCCTTCTCTCCATGGAGGGTCCCTTTCATGAACACATTGGTCTTATCTGATCGTATTTAATGGTGTTTAACTCACCAATGTTGCATGAACAGATGTTTAAAGTATTGATATGGTGTCTCACCTCCTCCACTGAGTTACTCATCTGACTGGTCGGCCTACAGCTTGAGTCCAGATCAATCGTCTAACAATGAAACATAATTAGAACACCTGGGGAAAATATCGACGGCTAACATCCCTTTGCTAAGTTAATAAGAGTTAGGCTACTTAAAGAGCCCATGCCATTAAAATCACATTTTTCCTATTGTTTGTTAAATAACATAGGTCTGAATAAGTTTGTGAGCTGTGGTAAGTTTGAAATCTATGCAGTTTGTCTGCTGAATGCAATAGGCAATGAAAGGAAAAAGGCAGAAGAAATGAGCCGATCTGGATATGGTGACACTGTGACACTGCGTTGTCAAATTATTATTCATGGCCCTGCCCACTTGGTTGGTTCGTAACCACCCCTAAGAATTCTGAAGGAGTCGTGATTGAGCTAGTGCTAAATGCTAATACGTGTACGGTAGTTGCTTAGTTCGTAGTAACAGGCTAGTTACAGAATTTTGAATGCAATGGCAGAACGACATCGAACTACATGAACTGCGACATGCTGCCTGCCGCCGGTTGCCGCGAGGCACCACCGCCGCGAAGCACCACCGCCCGGCAGCGGGCAGCCGGGCGGTGGTGCCTCGCGCCGGCAGCAGGCAGCGCAGGGTTCTGTCTACTACAGATTGATGTGGAAGTGGAAGAACCAGAGAAGTCGGAGAACCCGACGAAGTCCTTTGTGATTCATTATATCGTCTGGACGTGCACACAGCTTTTGGCCGTGATAATATGTATTATTTGATATAGATATCCATGTATTATATGATATTATTTAGATATAGAGCTCCAGGACTGTAACGCAAGTGTTGTACACTTCCTTGTTATTTGGATAACCGTTCTGCTGTTGGTGTGATGGCGCATAACACGTCGGACTCTCATCTATGGTATTTCTACAACTAGACCCGTAGTGGGGGTTATCTCAGCCATGGTTGAGAATGAATTGGGGGAAAGGAACTTTGGCTTTGACTCCCTGAAGTCATGAACCACGACATGCAGGAGAAAGGGATTGTTGACCGCGGTCGTCTCCCGCCGGAGCCTCGCTGCCGATGGACCACCGCCTCGGCTTCAGGATGCGGTGATTAGCGCTGACCGCTGCCGAGGCGGTGATTAGCGCTGACCGCTGCCGAGGAGGCGGGAAGCAGGGCTCAAGCGGGATACATTCGCGGCCAACAATCCCTTTCTCCTCCATGTCGTGGTTCATGTAGCCTACTTCAGGGAGTCAAAGCCAAAGTTCCTTTCCCCAAATTCATCCTCAACCATGGCTGAGATAACCCCCACTACGAGTCTCGTTGTAGAAATACCAGAGACGAGAGTCCGACGTGTTATGCGCAATCACACCAACAGCAGAACGGTTATCCAAATAACAAGGAAGTGTACAACACTTGCGTTACAGTCCTGGAGCTCTGCTCTATATCTAAATAATATCATATAATACATAGATATCTATATCAAATAATACATATTATCACGGCCAAAAGCTGTGTGCGCGTCCAGACGATATAATAAATCACAAAGGACTTCGTCGGGTTCTCCGACGTCTCTGGTTCTTCCACTTCCACATCAATCTGAAGTAGACGCGGTCGTTTGAGATTCATAATAACCTATCGTCTGGAGGCTCACACAGTTTTTGGCCGTGATAATATATATTATATATTATATGATATAGATATCTGTTTAATATGGGTTTCTAAGAGCCATTGCGATACATCCACCGTAAACAGAGCGCATGGTACTGTCAGTGGCTACAAGCTGCTCAGGGCCACACCCCCACCCCCCTCCTTGACCTGCCTTGACACGCCCACCGTATACAGAGCGCATGGTAGTGGCTACAAGCTGCTCAAGGCCACACCCCCACCCCCCTCCTTGACCTGCCTTGACACGCCCACCGAAACAGCGCGTTTGGGGGAAGCTCAATGTGCGACTGTTTCGGAGTGACTGTAACTCTGCACCACGGCTGAATTTCGGGGACGTCTTTGAATACTGTGTTTGTGGCCCACTAATACCTATATTAAAGCATCATAAAATAGAATGGCATGGGATCTTTAACGTTGGTTAGTGAATTGGCGCTGACTAGTTAACAAGATGATTGGAGGGATTCTGACCATAAATCACTTACGTCGTCCACTTATGCTTAGTGATGTTAGCCATTAAATAATATAATAACCAAACAAGTTTCAAATATAATACATTTCAGAGCATAATATGCCTTACCACATTCACTTGAATGGCACAAAAATGGAGATCCGAGATTCTATTGTTCAGTTGATTCCGCCCCAAACTGAGAAGAAGCGGGAAAACTTGGGCGAAGGCCCGCCCCTTCCGGTAGTGCCCACGGCACACTTCTGAAACGAGAATCAAATGCCCAATGTATACACAGAACCATCAGCTGGGGCCTGTACCACGAAGCTTGCTTAGAGGGTTAGCGAGGTATGTTGAGCTCAAAGCCTGGGTTAGTTGTACCACGAAAGTCGATCTCTTTTAGCGTCGCTGTATCACCATGGTGACTCAAGGCTCGATTCCACCGGAGGCGTACGCGCCGCGGGACGGCTGCGCCGCGGTCACCGCTGCTGATCGCTTCCACTCTAATCAATGAGACCATTTCCACCGGGTGCGCCGCGGATCGTTTCAGCAGCGTCCCAGGAGCGGCGTGCCGCGCTGTGGCGCTATCTTTCCGTCCAATTCTATTTTTGCCGCGAGCCGCTGCTAAACCGCGTCAATTTCGACAGAGCAGGTCGAGCCGGGCAGGAAGTGAAAAGTAAAAGCCATAGAGTATCCGGTCAATTTTCAAAATAAAACACAACACTCAGCTCATGTAACTTCACATCAACATTATTACGTCATGACCGTTGGCACCAGGTCAGCAGTCAATCAATCAAAGGGTCTCAGAGGGTCGGCAACATGGACGACGAGAGACTCATTGTCGAAGTTCAGCAACATGAAGTCATTTATGTACCAAATCATCATTTTTATAAGGAAAATGTCAGAAAGGACAAAGCGTGGCATTTAATTGCAATAGTTTTGGGAGTGGAAGGTGAGTACATTAGGTTTAGGATTATCGCGTGATCTCGTGATCTCGCGTGAATACGGCTGGCTCGCAAGGCAGCGCTACGCTGCCGTTACGCGCCCGGTAGGAATGGACGCAGGGCAGAGGACGCAGCCGTTCCGCGGCGCAGCCGTTCCGCGGCGCGTACGCGTCCGGTGGGATCCCGGTGTTATGCTCGCAACCAAACCTGGTCGGGAGCAGTTTTTCGGCTTATGCTGCGTTTTATTATCCATCCGTCTCGGAGGTCCGAGGACGTTGCCTAGAACACACGCACGAACACACGCCATCTCGGTTGAATTCAGTGGTGACCGAGCAAAATTCCGAGACAGAATTCAAGATGGCTGCGCCCAGTGTGACTTGAAGCATGAACTGTTTTCATTGTGCTTGTACCGCTTTGGTGGTTTAAATGGCAATTTCAATCACTCGTATTACTGCAATACCTTACTGCGTCCGTATCTCTGCCTATGGCCTATAGCCTACCGATTTTGGAGCGCCTGGTACTCTGCAAATGCTACCGCGACAACAGCTTTCCGGGTGGCGTCCATGTTTTCCTCCAACGACCGAGCGAAATAATAAAACGCTTGAAGTGTGGGCGTGGCGTCAGATCCGAGATCCGAGTTGGTTCGCAGAGAATACTCATGGTGCGTTCGAGTATTCTCTGCGAACCGACTCGGATCTCGGATCTGATGCCACGCCCACACTTCAAGCGTTTTATTATTTCGCTCGGTCGTTGGAGGAAAACATGGACGCCACCCGGAAAGCTGTTGTCGCGGTAGCATTGGCAGAGGACCAGGCGATCCAATATAAGTAGGCTATAGGCCATAGTCAAGTCAAGTCAAGTTTATTTATAGAGCACATTTAAAACAACAGTAGTTGACCAAAGTGCTGTACACAAATACAATATATTTGTGTACATAGGCAGAGATACGGACGCAGTAAGGTATTGCAGTAATACGAGTGATTGAAATTACCATTTAAACCACCAAAGTGGTCCAAGCACAATGAAAACAGTTCATAGTTCAAGTCACAATGGGCGCAGCCATCTTGAATTCTGTCTCGGAATTTCGCTCGGTCACCACTGAGTTCAACCGAGATGGCGAGATTGCCGTCCGAGGAAAAGGGGCGTGTTTGTGCGTGTCGCTAGGCAACGTCCTCGGACCTCCGAGACGGATGGATATTAAAACGCACCATCAAACGCACTAGCCGGAGATCGGCTACTTAAATCGGCGTGCGCAGCTTCCTAGCCCCTCCTCTGACAATGGCGTCACCATTTGTGGGTGTTCCCGTGGACCTCGGCGCACTTCTCGTACAGGCGTCTCTCCGGAGACAAAAGCCGTTTCTCAATTCGCGTACTTGTGCGTGCTCGTGTGCTCGTGGACTCGTGAAACGTCAGTCGTTGCCCGAGCACTGTTCCAATTCGAAGCACGCATCAAGCGAGTACTGTCGTAAAACCCGGAAGTGTTCTTGATGCGTGCTCGATCTCGCCGTATCACCGAGCATGCATCGGAGGTGGCTCGTGTGTGCTTGCAACCGCTATAAATCCCAGGATGCATTTCGCACTCGCAGCAGCACGATGGCGGACAATATGGAGAAGACGCACAACTGTAGCTTAAGTTACTCTTAACTTATATATATATTTATATAATATATAATATAATAATAATAATAATATAAGATAATATATAAATATATATAAAGTCGTGTGTATATACACATGACAGGAAACGCATATCTTTTACATTTTTATTCATTCCAAATATTTACATACTATTTGAAAATGAAAGAGGCTGGGATGTTGTTTGATATCATTTGTTTACATTGTTCAGTAATATGCCTAAATGAGGCCGTAGCACAGTTAACGGACGAGCAGAGGTGGTGACGTCATCGAGTCCGCTGCTGTTCCAATTGCAGGTACGTACTCGCGTGCTCGCAAGTCTGTGCTTGAAGTACGGACTTGGCAAGTACGTACTTGCAAGTCGAGCAAGGAACGTTTTATTACTCTGTTTTCTGGGAATAATTGACGCAAGCAGAAACCAGAAAACAAGCCGTTTTTTCGTTTTGACAAGAAAACGAAAATCTAAATTTCAGTTCGTTTATTCGTTTTTTGGTTCTTACTGAGCGAAACAAATTTAACACTCTGGTTTACGCCGGTGGGCGGGTCCTCTTATTGGCTAGCGTGCTTCATAGCCCTGTGCTCTTCATAATAAAAGTTCTTCCGTTTGATAATGTCGACAAATATATTACTGTATTATAGACACTAGCAGACACAGAGGACCACACCACCCACAGTCAAGACTGACACGGCTTCAAATAACAATAACAGTATTCATAATCATTTGAAAATGAGAACTTATGAAGTTATGATGACTTCAGTGCAGTTGATGTTTAGCCACAGTTAATACATGCAGAGTAGACCTGAGGGCTTTACTACGACATCATTGTCCGGCTCTGAACTATGCGCTCTGTGCGCGTTCACATCAAAGGAGCTGCGATCGCGGGCTGCTGATTTCCTCACAGCCTGAGAGCTATGAGGAATACAAGTGATTACAACACATTTCTGACAGCTGAACATTGCGCAGGGCTCTCCGTGAGACGCACGCAATTCAACCCATTCACACGCCACACAACTTGCGCCGCTATTTAACAGTGGAAGGGTAGGAATCAAATGCGTCCGGGTGAAATTTCAAAACGTCCGGGATTTTATTAAAGCCTCAATACATGTTCACATTTAATTTGCGTTGCGTTCCTCTGGGTCTGTCACAAACTAGTTGGGCTACGCCCTCCCCTACTCAGTTCTGTTCGCTTTGCATTGGTGGAAGTGAGTAGGGGGAGTGGTTAAGTAAAGCCTTCAGATTGGACGGTTTGACTTTAGAGTTACCGTCATGTTTTGTATTATTTTTTTACCATTATTGTTTTATAGGGACAAACATTAACACATTTCTCCATTCTCCTGCAGGGGATTGATAAAGTTCTATCTATGTAACAGAAGGAAACACTTGCTCATACTCCATCAAATATTCATACTCATACTTTGCACACTTTACCACAGCATTGGCCTACTGAATGCCACAGATATATTTGTAAGCATTGGACTGAATTCCACATAAATATAATGTATGTTTTGCACGTTTGCAACGTTTAAAAGTTCAGGGAAAAGTATATGCCTCTACTGGTGTTGCTTAGGCCAATATCCTTTTGAGGCAGTGTTGTTTCTGAATATTAGTGTTAAGGGCCAATAATGCCTACTATCATACATTAGTCACCATGTCTGTGGACAAATTTGTATGCAGTCACATATTAATATATCCCCCCCCCCGCCGACAAAATCTCACTCTGAACTCAGTTCAAAAATGGAGAGCCCTGCATTGCCCATCTGTTGACCTTTATCCATTGACAGTAAACAGATAATTTTTTCTTGCTGGAAGATATTTTATATTGTTTTCATATTATTATTTACTGATGGTGTTTACAGAATGCGAGTGTGTGTTATAAGTTAGTAATAAAACGTACCTTGCTCCAAGTCATCGAGTCCGTAGTAAGCGTGCTAGGAATTGAGAAACGGCAAGAGGGTTTTACGGGAGCAAGGTACGTTTTATTACTCTGTTTTCTGGGAATAATTGACGCAAGCAGAAACCAGAAAACAAGCCGTTTTTTCGTTTTGACAAGAAAACGAAAATCTAAATTTCAGTTCGTTTATTCGTTTTTTGGTTCTTACTGAGCGAAACGAATTTACCACTCAATATCTGGTTTCCGCCGGTAGGCGGGTCCTCTTATTGGCTAGCGTGCTTCATTGCCCTGTGCTCTTCATAATAAAAGTTCTTCCGTTTGATAATGTCGACAAAAATATTACTGTATTATAGACACTAGCAGACACAGAGGACAACACCACCCGCAGTCAAGACTGACACGGCTCCAAATAACAATAATAGTATTCATAATCATTTGAAAATGAGAATTTATGAAGTTATGATAACTTCAGTGCAGTTGATGTTTAGCCACAGTTAATACATGCAGAGCAGACCTGAGATCGCTGGCTGCCTCACATTTCCTCACAGCCTGAGAGCTATGAGGAATAGGCCTACAAGTGATCACAACACATTTCTGACAGCTGAAAATTGCGCATTTGTTGACCTTTATCCATTTAAAGTAAACAAATTATTTTTTCTTGTTGAAAGATATTTGATATTGTTTGCATATTATTATTTACTGATGGTGTTTACAGAATGCTAGTGCGTGTTATATTGAAAGCGAGGCTGGGTGTGCCTATGAATATAGGCTACAGTGAGTTTTTTAAGGTGCTGTACAAGCAAATCATATTGTCTACTCTGTACAGTGACAGGGAGTGTAAAGTAACCTACTTCATTCAATATCGAATAGGCTACTGTAGCCTACACTATGTACAAATGGTTTTGCTCATGGCAGTTGTGACAGTCATTTTAACGTGTCAGCAGGCAAGCTTCACTCATTCCAGGATGCATTATGCGTTGTCCTATAGCCAACCCAGTCTCACCAATATGCGTACAGATCGCACGGTTTGACACTTTCAAAATGCGTGTTTAAATGCTTCTGATTGACTAATGAATTGATTCAGCTATTCCCCCAGAAGTCTGGGGTCAAAAGGTCAAAAGGAGCCGGCACCACGCCGCTTATGAGATAACAAAAAGTTAATGTGTGTTTCTCTCATTCATTTTTGTCATTATTAAAGAGAAGCCTGATTCTCAGATATGCGTGTTGGATGGCTACGGTGTAGGTCTGGGAAGAACTTCAGGCCTAAATCTTGCAAGCGAGCCGCTGGGTGCAGGTGCAACGAGATGGAGCACTTGCTGAGTCATTTCCTGTAGGGCTGGAGCCACAGGTTGAAGCGTATGCGTCCTTTGAGACCCCCTTTGATATATATAAGAGACCTCAAAGTAAAGCTTATTAAATGTTGTCGACCCAGTCACCTATTGCATCACTTCCTTTAGGGCTTCGGCCTCCTAATTGATCATTGTAGTAATTGAATGCCCTCTTTCATATATATGATACCTCCCCCACTGGGACGTGGCAACAATTCTCCAAATCCATATGGGGAGGGGGGGGGGGTGATGCTTGTGGACAGTAGGGTTGTACATCTAGTGTACACTAGATGTATTTTCAGTTTTTGAGGAGGTGCTTCAAAGATGCTAATTTTTCTGCAATAATCCAAAATCAAATGGAAAAACCCGTTGGCTTTTTGTCAAGGGAACCCAGGGCGACGCTCACTTCCGGGTTGGCCAACATACGTCATCCCTCCACCACTATACTGTAATAACACATGTTGAAGTTGAATGATAATGAATTAATTTATTCTTTATTCTGCCTTAGTATTTATTTATTTATTTAGCTGTGTGTGTGTGTGTGTGTGTGTGTGTGTGTGTGTGTGTGTGTGTAACACGCTATTTTATGTTGAAATGCGACGTAATCCAGTGTTCACGAAAACGTACACTGTCAACGTATGCTTTTTGCGACTGGGTTGGCTCTCAGATATACGTGTTTCTAACAAGATGATATCATTAAAAGTTACATAAAGTAACGGTTTAATAACACAAACGCAGGAAACACGTGAGTTGCTGGTTTAGCGAAAGCAGCGTCCCTAACAACCTGACGTTGTTGAAACATGCGAGCGAGCCGATAAAATCTTCCTAATAACTATAAAACTAAAGATCAGACACAATCACTGACTGAAGATTATGCAAGTAAAAAGTATATTTCTCGCTAGAAATGTTATTAGAAACACGTTTAACGGTGAATCGGTCCTAAAATATTGCATTTCCCATTCAGATAATAAAGATTAATAAAGATCATACACATTCACTGACTGAAGATTATTCAAGGGAAAAGTACATTTCTCGCTAGAAATGTCATTAGAAACACGTTTAATGGTGAATCTGTCCTGAAATATTGCATTTCCCATTCAGTTAATGCTGGGTTTTGCGTATCATATGCACGCGAAATGGACGTCCGCCCTCCACAGTAGTTAATGCTGGGTTTTGCGTATCATATGCACGCAAAATGGTCATTTGGCGTTGTTACGGCTGCGGATTGACGCCCCGCACTCATGGGCAAAATCCTCAGTTACAATCCTCAGTTATGCTAATGATCATGTGTTTGCCCCGCGTGTGATTGGCTGTCAATTATGTTAATTCGAATGTGCCTTTCCCCGGACGTGATTGGCTGCCGCACCGGAGGGCCGAGGATCCTGGAGGATAAAGAAGAGCCGAGCTCAACATTCAGGGCGGCTGGCCTCGGAGATGCAGCTTGCCACGTTGGGACTTGGAACGAGCGTTGTTATATTGAGGCTCTAGTTTGCTGCACGGGAACTGGGCCAGAGTTTTGTTTAGGGGTTATCGTACACGGACTTGCAGTAATACTTTGTTATACACACTAGACGTAGGGGTGCTGTTCCACCCTTGTATTTTGTGAGCTTCTTCTTGGTTGTATTCGTTTCTTTGATTTGGACAGCACCCAACGGTCCTTTTCCTTTTGTAGTTTTGCCTCCTATGTTTGTTAAATTGTTTATCACTGGCACTGGGCTAAATAAACGCTTTCAGTTAAACCAACCACATCTGGTTTTATGTTGCCACCCCTTCCCCTAGCAGGGGGACGTAACATAAATGGGGGCTCGTCCGGGATACCTTTAAAACGGATCCCTTAACCGAACTGGAAGCGCACATAGCTTGGTGGTAGGACGTAAGTCAATTGGAATGTCGCTGTTCGATTTGGAGTCCTTCTTGGCCGGTCCTTCGACTGGGCAACTAGACCGCTGTCGGAAGGATGATTTGGCCCAGATAGCAGATTATTTCGGTTTGTTCTATTCTAGACAAACACTAAAAAGGGACCTAAAAGCTATCGTGGTTAGCAAACTGGCGGAGTTGGCGTTGGTAGTATTGCCAGCGCAAGCGGACTCTGCTGTGCCTGAGGATGGCACCGTGGTTAAGGAGGTGGGTCGCCAAAAGGTAGAGGTTGAACTTCACGGCGGTGCTCGAGCAGACTTTGGAATCGACGTTGAGGTAGATGATCTGACCAAAACCCCGTATACTCTGCCTCGCTATGATCCCCTCTCTTCGGCTGGTACTGGATCCAGGGATGTTGCTCGGCTAAAAGTCCGCCTTGCCCGCCTCCAACTAGAAGCTCAGGAAAAGGCCGAGAATAGGCAAGCACAGTTCCAGCTGGAAATTAAGAAGCTGGAAATTGAAGCTGACAAAGCGGTCCAGTTGAGACGACTTGAGCTCGAGTCCCAGAAGGAGGTGCATGCGCTGAGGGCATCGGCCGAGGCTATCTCATCGTCACCAACTCCGGCACTCGGTAAAGCGTTTGATATCGGCAAGCATATTGTTTTAGTACCCACGTTTCGTGAAACTGAGGTCGATTCTTATTTTAGTGCATTCGAACGCATTGCTTCCGCTCTGCAGTGGCCGACTGAGGTCTGGCCCCTTCTGTTGCAATGCAAAATTCATGGGAAAGCACAGGAAGCTGTCGCTGCACTCCCCTTGGAGGACAGCCTAAAGTATGACTCTGTTAAAGCTGCCATCCTGCGAGCATATGAATTAGTACCGGAGGCGTACAGGCAAAAATTCCGGAATCACAAAAGAGCCCCGACCCAGAACTACGTTGAGTTTGCCAGGGAGAAGGGGGTCCTGTTCGACAAATGGAGCACCACCTGTAAGGCCAATGATTTTAATTCCTTGAGGGAGTTAATATTGCTGGAGGAATTCAAGAAATGTTTGCCTGACCGGATAGTGGTGTACCTAAGTGAACAAAAGGTTAACTCACTTTCCTCTGCTGCGGTGTTAGCCGATGAGTATGTTTTAACGCACAAGGTTATGTTGCCATCGGAGAGTGTTGAGAGGCCGCGTTATGTACCGGCTTCACAACATAGTTCGCCGAAGCCGCAAAGCCCAAGGAGGGAGGACAGGGAATGCTATTACTGTCACAAACCTGGTCACGTCATAGCCAATTGTATTACCCGAAAACGTAGGGGACAACAATCGTCTTCTAGCGGGGCACAGCCTAAAGGCATTGGAGTAATTAAAACAGATCCAGGCACCAAACATGGGGTTGGTGATAGAAAAGCGGTTGATGATTGTTTTAAACCCTTCGTATTCGATGGGCTAGTGTCGTTAACGGGCGACGCTGTTGATCAACGCCCGGTACAAATCTTGAGAGACACCGCATGCTCTCAGTCGGTGATTCTCGCCTCTGCGCTGCCGTTTTCCGATCTTTCGGGGTGTGGATATGGTTCTGTGTTGCGTGGCATTGAGATGGGGTATAGCCCCCGTCCAGTACACAGAGTACACATACAGACCAAACTAATAACTGGTTTCTTTCCCGTTGCTGTCTGTCACGCGTTGCCGGTTGAAGGTGTTGCATTTTTAATGGGTAACGATATAGCCGGCGGTAAAGTGATTCCTGCACTGGAAGTATTGGACCTTCCGCACCGCACGGAGATTGATCTAGTACAGGCACCTTCGGGGTTGTTTCCTACTTGCGTGATAACCCGTGCAGAAGCAAGAAAAGGGTACGATGGTTCTCTGTTTGATAGTGTGCTTAAGCCGGTGTTGCTAGAGGAAGCTGGCATGGAAATAGTGACGGGAGTCTCTGCTGCGTCCCCCTGTGAGAGTGCCGCCGAGCCGGTGCGTTTCCCCAGCCCCGAAATGCCATCACCTGACGGCAAATACCTCCCGGTAACCCGAGAACGCCTTTGCGTTGCTCAGAAGGCGGATCCGACAATAACGAAATGCTTCAATAATGTGGTGGGTGCCGACGAAGCCAGGGAACAGAAGGTGTGTTATCTGCTTGATAAAGACGTTTTGGTGCGTAGGTGGTCTTCTCCTCTAGCTGTCGACGCGGAGTGGAGTGTTACACATCAGGTAGTGGTACCCTCGGTGTACCGTCAGCACGTTCTATCTGTAGCTCATGAAAGTCACTGGTCAGGACATCTAGGGGTAACGAAAACCTATCAGCTAATCCTCAAACACTTCTTTTGGCCCGGGCTTAAATCTGATGTTGCTGTGTATTGCCGATGTTGCCATGTATGCCAGATCGCGGGTAAGCCCAATCAAGTTATCTCTCCGGCGCCACTGCACCCGATACCTGCAATAGGAGAGCCGTTCGAGCGGGTAATAGTTGATTGTGTTGGTCCCTTACCCCGGACTAAAAGTGGAAACCAATATTTACTCACCATCATGTGCGCTGCCACTCGGTACCCCGAAGCTATCCCGCTGCGGACGATTACAGCTAGTTCTGTAGTAAAGGCGTTAACAAAGTTTTTTTCCACGTTTGGCCTTCCCCGTGTGCTCCAAACTGACCAGGGCACAAATTTCCTGTCTAACCTTTTTAATCAGGTACTCAAAACCTTGAATGTACATCATGCCGTTTCCAGCGCGTATCACCCGGAGTCTCAAGGTGCGCTAGAACGGTGGCATCAGACCCTAAAGTCAATGCTCCGCAAATACTGCCTGGAAACAGAGAAAGGTTGGGACGAGGGAGTACCCTTCGTGTTGTTTGCGGCCCGTGAAGCCGTCCAGGAATCCCTAGGATTCAGTCCGGCAGAGCTCGTTTTTGGTCACACGCTCCGCGGACCTCTAAAGTCATTACAGGGGGCGTTTCTGTCGCAGGACTCCTCGCCAGAAAAGGACGTATTAGATTACGTCAGCCGTTTCCGTGAGCGACTGCATCAGGCCAACACCCTGGCAAGAGAGTGCCTTGCTACCTCCCAGTCCACCATGAAGCGTCGGTACGACCGTTCCGCCGTTCCTCGACACTTTCAGGTGGGCGATAAAGTTTTGGCATTATTGCCAATCCCCGGGTCGGCCCTCTCCGCTAGATTCTCCGGTCCATATGAAGTTTGCAATCGTCTCAGCGACACCGACTACGTCATTAGAACTCCTGAAAGAAGGCGTAAAACTCGCGTGTGTCACATTAACATGCTGAAAAGGTATTTTTCCAGGGGAGAGAACAACAGGAGTTCCGCCGAAACCCCCGTTGTTGTTGGTGGTTGCGCCGCGCTAATAGTGGCAGAGGACGCTGCGGAGCCTGCTGATGATGAGGTACAGCTGATGGGGCATCCCACACGTCAGGGTGTCCGGTTGCCCAACTCGGAGATGCTAGAGGCGTTACCCTCTCGGTTAGATCACCTGTCCACCGAGCAGCAAGGTGACGTGACTAACTTGATAAATCGTTTCCCCAGTCTCTTCAACGACGTTCCGACTCAAACCAACGTCCTCCAGCATCACATTGACGTTAACAACGCTAAGCCGATTAAACAGCACCCGTATCGAGTGAACCCGGTTAAGCGCGGGCTAATGAAGGTAGAGGCAGAGTACCTCTTAGAACATGGTTTAGCCATTCCCAGCTCCAGTCCGTGGAGTTCCCCGTGCCTTCTAGAGGCTAAATCCGATGGTTCACCTCGATTCATCACGGATTACCGTAAAGTGAACGCCGTCACCATTCTCGATTCGTATCCCCTTCCGCGGATGGAGGACTGCGTGGATAATTTGGGTACAGCTAAATATGTTAGTAAGCTAGATTTACTTAAAGGCTATTGGCAAGTACCACTGACCGGTCGCGCATCCGAAATCTCGGCCTTCGTAACTCCGGATCATTTCTTGCAGTACACCGTCATGGCGTTCGGCATGTGTAACGCCCCAGCAACCTTTCAGAGGTTAGTGAACTCGGTTTTGGCTGGGGTGGCTAACTGTAACGCATACCTGGATGATCTGATTGTGTACACTACCACTTGGGAGGAGCACATGCAGATCCTTGACCAGGTGTTCACACGTCTCGCCAAAGCTTCCCTCACGTTGAACTTGGCGAAATGTGAATTTGGGAAGGCCACCGTCACCTACTTGGGGAGACAGGTTGGTCAAGGCCAAGTCCGCCCGGTAGACGCAAAGGTGCAAGCAATAACTGAGTGCCCCATTCCATCGACAAGAAGAGCACTTCGTAGGTTCTTAGGTATGGCAGGTTACTACCGGAGTTTCTGCCGTAACTTCTCGACTATTACCCATCCACTAACCAACTTGCTCAGTCCAAAGGTGGACTTCGTGTGGACCCCTGAGTGCCAACATGCTTTTGAAAGCGCCAAGGCTCTCCTAAGCAGCACTCCGGTGCTCGCGGCTCCTGATCTCACCAGACCCTTTAAGCTAGAGGTGGATGCTAGCGCCGTTGGAGCTGGTGCGGTACTGATGCAGGAAGATGCCGATGGGGTCGACCACCCGGTTTGTTATTTTTCGCGGAAGTTTAACAAGCATCAGGTCAGATACTCCACTATTGAAAAGGAAACCCTTGCTTTGCTGTTGGCACTCCAGCATTTCGAAGTGTATGTCGGGTCCAGTCCATTACCAGTCGTGATATTCACCGACCATAACCCTCTTGTTTTTCTATCTCGCATGTACAATCACAACCAGCGGCTCATGCGGTGGGCGTTGATCGTCCAAGAGTACAACTTGGTAATATGTCACAAGAAGGGATCAGAGAACGTGTTGGCAGATGCTCTGTCTAGGTTGTAGTTTGATAACTGCAGTAATTTGTAATTAATTATGTTACCAAAGCCAAATGTTTTTTGTTTTAAGGGGGGGGGTGTTACGGCTGCGGATTGACGCCCCGCACTCATGGGCAAAATCCTCAGTTACAATCCTCAGTTATGCTAATGATCATGTGTTTGCCCCGCGTGTGATTGGCTGTCAATTATGTTAATTCGAATGTGCCTTTCCCCGGACGTGATTGGCTGCCGCACCGGAGGGCCGAGGATCCTGGAGGATAAAGAAGAGCCGAGCTCAACATTCAGGGCGGCTGGCCTCGGAGATGCAGCTTGCCACGTTGGGACTTGGAACGAGCGTTGTTATATTGAGGCTCTAGTTTGCTGCACGGGAACTGGGCCAGAGTTTTGTTTAGGGGTTATCGTACACGGACTTGCAGTAATACTTTGTTATACACACTAGACGTAGGGGTGCTGTTCCACCCTTGTATTTTGTGAGCTTCTTCTTGGTTGTATTCGTTTCTTTGATTTGGACAGCACCCAACGGTCCTTTTCCTTTTGTAGTTTTGCCTCCTATGTTTGTTAAATTGTTTATCACTGGCACTGGGCTAAATAAACGCTTTCAGTTAAACCAACCACATCTGGTTTTATGTTGCCACCCCTTCCCCTAGCAGGGGGACGTAACAGGCGTATGTACTGCAAGCATTTTGAAGGTGTCAAACCGTGCGATCTGTACGCATATTGGTGAGACTGGGTTGGCTATAGGACAACGCATAATGCATCCTGGAATGAGTGAAGCTTGCCTGCTGACACGTTAAAATGACTGTCACAACTGCCATGAGCAAAACCATTTGTAGGCCTACATAGTGTAGGCTACAGTAGGCCTATTCGATATTGAATGAAGTAGGTTACTTTACACTCCCTCACTGTACAGAGTAGACAATATGATTTGCTTGTACAGCACCTTAAAAAACTCACTGTTTTTTAAGGTTTTTTAATGTTTTTCACTATATTTATAGGCACACCCAGCCTCGCTTTCAATATAACACGCACTCGCATTCTGTAAACACCATCAGTAAATAATAATATGAAAACAATATAAAATATCTTTCAACAAGAAAAAAATATTTGTTTACTTTAAATGGATAAAGGTCAACAAATGCGCAATTTTCAGCTGTCAGAAATGTGTTGTGATCACTTGTATTCCTCATAGCTCTCAGGCTGTGAGGAAATCAGCAGCCAGCGATCTCAGGTCTGCTCTGCATGTATTAACTGTGGCTAAACATCAACTGCACTGAAGTCATCATAACTTCATAACTTCTCATTTTCAAATGATTATGAATACTATTATTGTTATTTGAAGCCGTGTCAGTCTTGACTGTGGGTGGTCTTGTCCTCTGTGTCTGCTAGGGTCTATAATACAGTAATATTTTTGTCGACATTATCAAACGGAAGAACTTTTATTATGAAGAGCACAGGGCAATGAAGCACGCTAGCCAATAAGAGGACCCGCCCACCGGCGGAAACCAGATATTGAGTGGTATATTTGTTTCGCTCAGTAAGAACCAAAAAACGAATAAACGAACTGAAATTTAGATTTTTGTTTTCTTGTCAAAACGAAAAAACGAAAAAACGGCTTGTTTCTGGTTTCTGCTTGCGTCAATTATTCCCAGAAAACAGAGTAATAAAACGTACCTTGCTCTTACGGGACAGAACCGATCCCTTGGCATTGTCTGACGATATTCAGATTTCAGACTTTATTGTCATTGTGCAAACAACGAAATTGGGGTTCTTCATGAGAGATACAGATTCTCATCAGAGGGTGTTCGTTATTCTTATGTAGACAATGCTTACTGTTGCGCATTGTGTCTCCGTGACAGAGTGCTAGGCCGTTTCTCAATTCCTAGCACGCGTACTACGGACTCGATGACTTGGAAGCACGTACTTGGCAAGTCTGTACTTCAAGCACATACTTGCGAGCACGCGAGTACGTACCTGCGATTGGAACAGCAGCGGACTCGATGACGTCACCACCTCTGCTCGTCCGTTAACTTTGCTACGGCCTCATTTAGGCATATACTACTGAACAATATAAACAAATGATATAAAACAAAATCCCAGCCTCTTTCATTTTCAAATAGTATGTAAATATTCTGAATTAATAAAAATTGAAAAGATATGCGTGTCCTGTCATGTGTATAAGCTATACACACACGATTTTATATATATTTATATATTATCTTATATTATTATTATTATTATTATAATATATAAATATATATATAAGTTAAGAGTAACTTAAGCTACAGTTGTGCGTCTTCTCCCTATTGTCCGCCATCGTACTGCTGCGAGTGCGAAATGCATCCTGGGATTTATAGCGATTGAAAGCACACACGAGCCACCTCCGATGCATGCTCGGTGAAACGGCGAGATCGAGCCATGGACATAATAAAGGATGGACCACGGACTGGAAAATGGCCGCCCATTCATTCCTATGCAAACCTGCTCAGTGGCGCATGGCTACATACAGGAGCGATTTGCTTCCGCGTTATGTGGCCAAGACACGTGACCTATTCCGTGACGTACCGGATGCAGAGATCTTCTTCTTCTTCTAGTTTAGTGGCGGATCATAGTTTTTCCCCATATACCGCGACCTACTGGACTACTACACAGGAGTTTGTGACAAGGACGTTGACAAGGACAAGGACGTTGGCAAATCATACTTTAAATCATACAAATAAATTCAAAGAAAAAACCAAACTAACGAAACAAAATAAACAAAATAAAACAAACTAACAAAAGAAATGAATAAATAAAAATAAGAAATATATATACTGAAGGTTAAATTCTTCTAATTAGGTTAGTATCTTTTAGCTAATTTATCAGCAATTTCATTGCCATATATTCCATGGTGGGCTGGAATCCAACAGAACTGAATAACTAAACCAAGGCTTATAATATTTAAAAGAAGATGCTTTACCTCTATCACCAAATCTTCACGTATTGAATTATTTGTTATAAAACTTAGTATCTACAACCCATCTAAGAGCGGTTATTATTGTGGCCATCTCGATTGAGTATACTGATAAAGTCACCCACTCTATATCCATATCCTTTTTCAAATTCTGGATATATATGCCAATACCACATTGTCACATTGAGTTAATGGAAGTTAATTCGGAATTTAATTTAATTCGGAAGTTAATGGAGCCGTGCACTTCAAAATAGGTCCATAGCAAGGAGCCGTTTGTTTCAGTACGGCTCCTTTCAGCTGCCCACCCAACATCAACTGCTAATAAAACGCTTGAGGAGGCGTTTTGAAAAGAAAAAACTTACATTTTTTTAGAACAGGGTAGAAAGATAATTATGAGCCTTTGATTGATATCCAGACATTTTTTGCGGAGACACAATCCTGTTCCCCACTTGTATTGGAGTGGACGGCGATATCTACTTCTGGGCCACATGAAATGACGGACCCCCAGCTAAAACAGCTGCAATACCAGGTTTGGCCTCTGAGCACGGGTGGATTGCGGAAGTATATGCCTATCCTGGGGGCCTGGATCGAGCACGCATCAAGAACACTTCCGGGTTTTACGACAGTACTCGCTTGATGCGTGCTTCGAATTGGAACAGTGCTCGGGCAACGACTGATGACGTTTCACGAGTCCACGAGCACGCACAAGTACGCGAATTGAGAAACGGCCTGGGTATGTTCAGCGAGATTCGTGGTATACCCCCCAGTTGTTCTGCTTAAAGATTGTTAGAGACGTCAAGACCCGCCTTACGTTGCTTCTGATTGGTTCATATTGCATGGTGCCTTCCGTGGTTGGTTAAATCTAGGCACAAAGGACTGATGGATTGGTCTGGGATTGGTTATCTCGATCAGTCAATCAGAGTTACTCGAATTACAGCAAGCGGGAGGACCACACACACCCACACACATGTGCCTGCCATCACTTCCGGAGTCGTCGGACCTCGTGTAGTTGACATCTCGAAGCTCATCTGAATACTTAGGTGAGTCAATCTATGAAAAAAAGGGCTTAAACCATGGACATAATAAAGGATGGGCCACGGACTGGAAAATGACCGCCCATTCATTCCTGTGCAAACTTCTCAATGGCGCAGGGTAACATAAAGGAGGGATTTGCTTCCGTGTGATCCCGTAATGCACCGCTTCTTTGTCTTTGGATCTTTTGAATAAATGGATCAATGCATGATGAATCACAATGATCGCAAGCAGAGGACCGTGAGAGTTATTGAGCAGCAGATGAACCAGTCCAAAAATCGGACACGTTAACGGAGCAATGAACTAGGCCCTCTCGGATGCCATTTGTTTCACTACGACTCCTTTCAGCTGCACACCCCTCTTCCCCAGCGAGATAACGGCTAATAAAACGCTTGAGGTGGCGTTTTGGAAAGAAAAAACTTAATTTTTTTTAGGACATGGCATGAAGGTAATTATTAGCCTTTGATTGATATCCAGACATTTTTTGCGGAGACACAATCCTGTTCCCCACTTGTATTGGAGTGGACGGCGATATCTACTTCTGGGCCACATGAAATGACGGACCCCCGTCCACAGCCAGCTTAAACAGATGCAATACCAGGATTGGCCTCTGAGCACTGGTGGATTGCGGAAGTATGCGCCTATCCTGGGGGCCTGGCTTAAACCCAAAAAAGGTTTTTCAATGGATTCTCGTAGTATGTGGTGTGCTGAATAACATACTATAAGTATACCAAAATATACCTCCCAGAAAGCCCTAATTTCCAAAATGGCGGCGGGGAGCTTGAAACGGCTATATCTCAAATTGAAAAAATGTTGCAAAGGAATCATCAACTGATTCTGGTACCTCTGGACATGCTTACGAACATACAAAAAATCTAGGAAAAAACGCCTTCCGTAAAGGCTTCTTTTTAAAGATGGTGTCAAATTGTGGCCGGCCAAGCTTAAAATGGCTATATATCTCAATAGAGAAAGATTATTTGAATGATTTTTTACTTGATTCTGGTACCTGCAAATATGCTTATGTAGCCAGAAAGGCTTCAATTTCATAATGGTATCCAAAATGGCTGCCGGGAGCTTAGAATGGCTATATCTCAAATGGAAAATGTTATAAAAGAATGTTTCAACTGATTCTGGTACCTCTATACATTAGGAACGTGCGACAAATCTAGGTAAATATAACTGCTAGAAAGGCAGGGGAAGAGACGCTTGCTTGAAACAGCTGCAATACTCATAAAAAGTGACATAATGACAAATGTCCCACCTGTTAATGAGTACCCGACTACAGACACACTCGAACTCCAAAATGCCCTTGATTATATTCCAAAATCACTCGATATTGTGTTAAAAGCTTTGTTTGTCGGTAATGAGACGGAGCAGAAAATTGCTAGCATTGGCCACGCAATTGTACAAGCAGCTGTAAGCGAGATGTACTCGTCCCTTTGCATATTGGCCTTGCAGTGCAAATGCACCATTTAAACCGATCTAGGTTCATTTTGATACGTTGAATAAGATGGGATTCTGCTCTTCCTATGCATTTCCTATGCAGCCGGCCACCATTTTGGACGCCATCTTGAAAATGAAGCCTTTCCGGAAGGTGTATTTTCTTAGATTTTTTTGTATGTTCGTAAGCATGTCCGGAGGTACCAGAATCATGTGACAATTCCTTTGCAACATTTTTTAAACTTGAGATAAAGCCATTCAAGCTCGCTGCCGCCATTTCGGACGCCATCTTGGAAATGAGGGCTTTCTGGGAGGTATATTTCGGTATACTTTTAGTACGTTATTCAGCACAGCAAATACTACTAGAATCCATTGAAAAACCTTTTGTATAATTTTTTTTGGGGTTAAGCCCTTCTTTTCCATAGATGAAGCCCAGTGTGATAACTGAAGATCTGTTGACTCCCGCAGCTCCTGATGGCTGGTACGTGACGGGTGGAGTCCTCACCAAAACAAGTAGGTATTGTCGTGCTGTGCTACAACACTCTTATACAGGCGAGTCACCGATCGCCATTACTACATAGCGTCTCCGTGCGTTTTGCGGACCCACGTAGAGTTTCTTTCTTATACTGTACCAACACTAACAAAGTGGCACTATCCATAGAACTATAAATAGGCCGCGGTCCAAACCTCATAATTTCTGTTTTTACTTGTAGTGCTAACTAGGGCTGGGCGATATGACCAAAATATCATGTCCCGATATAAGTACAGTAATTCATATCCCGATAACGATGTATATATCACGATATAGCACATTTACTGTAAATTCAATTAATAAATAGTTTATGTAAAATGACCACGTGGAAATGCCTATTTCGTATTACATTTTGAATTATATACTCAAATAAAGATAACATACTCATGATTATTTTTCTCCTTTTATTTAGAACCTTTGTGTAAATTATGCATGGAACAAAATATGAATGTATAAATTTAAAGAGGTAAATAGAAAACACATTTTTGGTTGGTTTTCAAAAATATTAAAACCAACCATACCAATAGTCTTTAACAGAACTTTGTATTAAATATATTGAATATAATAAGTAAACGAAACACTCCTTCAAGTTTGAATTATAGTAGCATTCTATGAAAACAACCCAAGTGCAACAATGCTTCAAAATGCCGAATCTCAGGGAGTTTGTTTTACAGGTTGAGAGCCATGAGTACAAGCTGGTCAACTCTTTCTGGTTTAAGTGATGACCTCTGACATGTCACAATCTTCCCACTTGTACTGAACGTCCGCACTGATAGGGCACTTGTGGCAGGGATGCACAAGTATTTATTTGCTAGCTTGGCCACTAGTTGGAAATGTGCCTCAGCTGCCTCCACCATTCCAGTGGGTTTGTCTCTGGACCAGCCTCCAGTTGAAGATAGAGGTTGAGCTCCTTTACAATGGACTCTCTGCTTGACTGAGGGGCCATTTGGCTTTGCTTTGCTGCTTTTTTAAAGTAGCTGCTCAAACTCTTCTTTTGCTTCTTAGCAGGAACCTCTGGCTCATCTCTAGCAGCTGCAGCTGATGGAAGGGAGGCTGTCTCTTCAGCCACCAGGTTCTCCAGTTCTGCAGCAGCTTTTGCCTTCATGTAGTCCACCCTCTCTTCTTTAATGTATGTCGTTTTCAACCGAGGGTCAACAAGAGAAGCCATGTCAAGCAGCTCCTCGGTGGTCTGGTCAACATACTTCTCATTTAAGTAATTTTAGAATGCCCTCTTTGATGGTCGTGGTGAGATGAGTGTCGTCAACCTGAGGCTTGAGTATCTGGTTATTAAAAAGATGGAGGACCGGTTTCAATTAGGAACCACTTGTGTAAAGCTCCCCAGACAAGGCATCCGTAAACTCCATGAGAGGACTCAATGCCTTGTTCATGGACTCCAGAACATCCAAATCCTGCCAAGTTAGGACCAGATTTCACATTTTCCTGTCGGCACGGAGGACCTGTGAGAGAGCTTTCTCCTGCTCTATGACCCTTTCAATCATTTGTTGCAGAGTGCCCCACCTGGTAGGGGTGTCTGTGATCAGCTGATGAGCAGGCAAGCCCAGTTCTGCTTGAGCCTTGGCCAGTTCACGTCTTCTCTTCCATGAATTAGAGAGGGCACTCAACACCTTCTTGGCTCGACCACATATCTGTTGTTATAGAGTAGTGCAGTACCTTGTGGATTTCCTCCTCTACTTTGGCCCGACACTCTTGATATAAATAAGGCAACTGGACTCGAGTGAAGTATTTTCGGCTTGGCATTGTGTACCTTGGGTCGAGTGTTCGCACCAACTCACGATGCCCCTCTTTCTCGACCATGTAAATTGGGGCCATGTCTTTTAGGGCCCGACCGATATTGATTTTTGAGTGCCGATTATTTTCAGAGAAAAATTACAATGTTTATAGAATAATGTTAGAAATAAAACCAACCTTGCATTGCATTTTGAGGGAATTGCGGGGTCTCAGCAGCAGTCTTTATATTCCTGTACGTAGGCTACGGCAGCGGCGGACTGATACCTAGGTTACCTGCCGCGTTCATTGCTACTAACACTTCTGCTGAGAAAGTAGTCCCTCGATGATTCATGCGATGCATTGTTAGTTTTATTTCTAACATTATTCTATCAACACAGACATTTAAATCTATAGTCTGACGTTATAATTTATTTACCTCGGGTGTACTGTGGAGTGGGTAAGACTGTTTTTAATAGCAGGCTAGCATTTCCCGTTGACTTGCGCTAGCCTAGCACGAGCGAACTCTGCAACTAGAAGGACTGAATGAAATGTGTTAAACTGTCTCCAGTGATATAGAATACCAATGCTCACTTCGGAATCAGGCCCTATGTCCAAAAATCCGAACTACCCCTTTAAGTATACTTTTGACGAATATGTGAATTGAATGCAGAACCTTTGAGTGTTTTAGAATACATTTCAAAAATGAGTAATGTAAAATAAATAACTAACTTCCAATGTGCTGCGCTCGTGAGCAGTGACTACCGATGCCGATTATTTTCAAAAAGGCTATAATCGGCTGATTTAAATCGGCAGGCCGATGAATTGGTCAGGCCCTAATGTCTTTACAGATGTAAGTTGCAATGGCAGCCGTTATCTCCTTCCATCGTCGTGAATCTTTGTCATATGGTGTGCCGCGGGCAAAAATTTCTTCCACGGCCTGGGGTTTGTTTTGAGCACTCGACGACTGTGCTTTTGTGGATTTCATCCGTAGACTCTCTCCGTACTGTTTTTTTCGTGATTCTTACGTAGGTGATAAGTGTTTTTGTGTTTGAGTCTGGTGAGGGGACCAGTTTACGGCATACTTGGAGTCCTTCTCCTGTTCAGACGTTTCACGTTCACTCGCCTCCATGTTTGTTTGTGTTGCCTTCATGTGCTGTGTGGAACGTAAAGCGTCGTCCATATGCCGAAAAATATTAGCGTAAAGAGTGTGATTTGCGACAAGACGATATAAACAATAGAGCATAATATGAAACGATAGACACTTTTTTTATATCTTCACACAATATATATTGTCATATCGCCCAGCCCTAGTGCTAACTGTTGCACTCAGTGTGCTATGAAGGTATTAATGTAGCAGAATTCTTTAGCCTAAACTAAAGTCACATGTGTATCAGCAATTTTGAAGTCGTAAATATTTTCTATCATTGTAAACACAACATGGGGGCTACGAGTTCACAAGTCCTTTGTTACAGGCGCACAAATCCTATCCTGTGCATCACGACTTAAAAGAGTCACGCACCTGACGCTTTTGCTACATTCATGGTTGGTGCAAAACACATTCACACAACCGCGTTTCATAATCTTAGAACAACATGCACAAAAATTGTGCATTCGTAAGTTAAGTTATCCTGAACTAATGTATCAGAAGTTCCACATTTGTGAAATATTTCCTCACAAATGAAATTATATAAGTTAAGTTATCCCTTTTAGGGGGAAATTCTTCTCTGCTTTTGACCCATCTGGGTAGCCGGTGAACACATACACACACAGAGGTCCACACACATGGGCACACCGGTGTAACACCGAATTCTGCGACCCACCGAAAAGTGTGACCCCAGGGGGTGCTGTTGCATATTTTCTGCCATATGCACGAGTTTGAAGCGTAGAAAATGATGTTTAGAATTAATGTTAGTATCAAGAAAAGAAAGACCCATCGGTGGGGGGAGATCTTATGTTTTATTTAAGTTTTTGTTATAATGCACACGCATGTTGCAGAAAATATACAATAGCGCCCCCTGGGGTCACACTTTTCGGTGGGTCGCAGAATTTGGTTAAGCGCACTAGTAAACTAGCGCACTAGTAAACTAACTTAATCATTCTTTCTGTTTTAACCACACAAACACAAACAAAAAAACACACAGAAGAAAATGGAGGAGATCCGCAAGTGGGAGGTTGAGGAACGGGCCAAGCAGGAGGAGGAGCGGGCCCGACGAGAGGCAGATCAGAAGCTATGTTGGGCTGTGTTTCTAGGAAGGGCTAGAGGACTGTTAACATTGTCTGTGTGAATACGTGGTCGATGAAGCATCATTTAAAACTTGGATGCAAATCTAAATCTTTCACGATGACAGTGCTCACTAGTGATGGATTTCATGATGGATTTCATGATTCTTTTCCTTGATTCTGTTCGCGTCGGTCAGTGCGCCGAGAGGAATCGTTCAGGAATCATTCAGAATGTTACTGCAATAATTTGGGGGGAATTCATTTGAACCAAGTTATTTAATTTGACATAATGTAAGATACCCAACTCCGTCGTGTAGGATGCCGTCTTGTCTACTTTCAAGACTCCAGAAAGTAAGCACTTGCTTGGATGCTCCCAGTGTAATGATGCTACAATGTTGATGCTGTGTTATAACATATAGATTGAAAATGTCAGGGGTACTACAGAATGTGCAGTGTATGTAATATGGCTGCAACTAACGATTATTTTAATAATCGATTAATCGGTCGATTATTTTTTCGATGAATCGGATAAAAAAACATTTGTAATTGCCGCATCTTTATTCAAAATCTGAATATTACTTCAAATTCACATTCAGAGGTTGACACTAACGGTTGCCCGCTTGCCAAGTAAAAAAAATGTTTGGGCAAGTTGAGATTTTTTCTGGTTGCCCGAACGGGCAAGTAGATTTTGGGTGGATGTTAATATAAAGCTATTTATTCAAATGTTTTTAGAAACTGCAGAACAACCTTTTTTGTTCCGCAAAACCACACAAAATAGAAGTATTTGCAATTGATCAGCGCGCTGTCTTCTCTTCTCTCGGAAAGCGAGTTAACAGACACGCATCGCTTCAGTGCGAATATAGCCCCGCCTTCTGTCACTCACTCGCAGTGCGGTCTCTGGCAGTGATTCGCTAAAGGTTAGCCAACACAGCTAGCATCTCAAATGCAGCACCTCCGCGAACGGTTTAGGTAGAAGTTAAATGGAGTAGTGATGGAGGAGTGCAGTTTGGAAGTACTTTGGATTGAGGCAAATTATCAAGGAAAGTCAAGAACACGGTTTTGTGTTTCATAACTGTGCACATGCGCACAGCAATAGCGATCTTTTTCACGAAATTGGACCCTCACAAACTACTGTATATATTACATGAAAGCTGAGCCTCCACTTATTCCAACAGTCCAAACCATATCATTCTGTGACTAAAACTCGCAAATAACAACTTAAAAAGAAACGTCCCCTTTTCTTTTAACAACCAAAAATGAAGTATTGCCTTTGTGACTTTGTCCACAAAGTTGATTCTGATCGAATAGAACCACCATAAACAGATAATCCAGTATCTGGGCCAAATTTTGCAACTTAACATGGTGTTTTCAATCAATGAATAAGAAGGTTTCTTAGGAAATAGGTAAATTGCCTTCAATCAGAAAACATATTCTTCAGCGCAATCTAGTGGCCATATATTTATTTGCGAGTGTTTGGCTTGGTGCATTCGATTGCCCTGAACTTTAAATAGAGGTGTCAGGTGTCAAAATTGTAAGATATCTACCTTATTTGTGTCTCATAGTAAGACAGCGCTCCCAACTGATAACGACCAACTGATACTGATAATTATTTCAGGTGGAAAGGTTATCTTCCACTTATGCTGTGTTCCATGGCTTTATTCACTTTAACCAAGTATCATCCCCATTAGGGATGGGCGTGAGGAATCGATTACTCGAGTACTCCTCGTTACAAATGAACTCGGTTGGTGGACAGGCAAACTCGAGTTTGCATATACACAAAGTTTTCTGAAGCAAATGTATCAATTTTCTGTCGGCGCCACTAACGCATGACGTGGGCACAAAGGAATTTAAATGCATCCATTTCCATGGCGCGTTCCGTGCCGTGTGCAGGCACGCCAGAATTCAAAAAGTTAAGAGATGGCGGTTATAGCAAACCGCAGCGAAGAATTGAAATACTTTAAAGAAATAGGAGATCATAAGGTGAAATGTAAAATATGCCAAGCGAAATCGAGCTACCAGAAAGTACTATGCGGCAACATATGCTCCTGAAACACAACGGTGACTTCGGGAAAGCAGACCCGCAGCAACGGTGAAAGTGTGTCGGCTATTTTCACCGCCGCAAGACGCAGCTGTAATCCCGGGCATGTAGAGAAGATCACAACGCTGAGTATTTCCATAGTCCATTTGCTGCCGTTTTATTTGCAGCTTTAAATTATTTGCAATGGTTAGGCTACTTGTTTCGTTTTAAACTGTTACAGGCCTTGGTTCGACGTGATTTAAATTGTGAGACGCATATTTATTTTTGTAAGGAAAATGTGTTTTGGACGTTTGCAAAAATAAATAATGAATACTCTGATAACTCTGACTCTTTTGATGGAGAATAAGCATTACCTGTTTGGTTGGTAATATTGCCGTTCATCATCAGGCCTATTCCTGCTGCAGATGCGTTGCATTCTAAAAATAGATTTGATTTAACGAGTACTCGATTGATCCTCGAGGAATTCCTTCGATCACTCGAGTTTGGAATTTACTACTCGTGCCCATCCCTAATCCCCATTGAATATTTCACTTGCACAACAATCTTTCTTTTGGCCCAAAGATGACATTATCGCCCTTGCAGTTGTGGAGATATAATCTCTTTACTTTGGGTATGTTCTTTCCTGAAAAAAACGTTTCCCCCGATATCGAAAATGGTATAGAATATCGATCTTTTTCCAGGAATAGTGTTGAAGTTAGAAAATCCAGTATCGTGACTGACAACCCTACTAGAAACGCGATTGTGATTATTCAGTTAGAGCTACAAGAAACTTGAAAGTTAAAAAAGACATATCTTTGCTACTACCTCTGACATTTAGTTATGTACATTTGCATCAAATCATGCAGGTCTACATATAACTTGGCGATAGCTTTAATAGGTTGCAACTGTGGACTGAAATCACTTCATGGCACGATGTGACCGCTCGATAAATAAGTAAACAAAGAGAAGTGTTATTTTTTAAACACATGTGTGGAAGCTAACATTCAGCTTCAGTCTGAGCTAGGATGATTTTTCTGAGCCCCCCCCAAAACCAGGCCGGGTGCCTGGCAAAAAAGAGGCCCGTTCACGATTCTGATTATAATTTGGGCAAGTGAACATTACATTCGGGCAAGTTGAACCTGACCTGTACAAGTGCTTTTGAAACCTTAGTGTCAACCCCTGACATTGCAGACTGAAGTGTAAAAACACCAGGTT
The DNA here is from genome assembly GCF_902167405.1 of Gadus morhua. NCBI lineage: Eukaryota > Metazoa > Chordata > Actinopteri > Gadiformes > Gadidae > Gadus > Gadus morhua. The sequence goes on from NC_044054.1 coordinate 2,569,815, forward strand.
ATTGCTCCAACGTCCCGGAACTATTAAAAGTTATATTAAATGATAAAAAAATAAAAAAAACATTACTGGGATAACACAAAAAAATCATACAATTTATGATATACATTTAGATATACAGGTGCTGGTCAAATTATTAGAATATCATGAAAAAGTTGATTTATTTCAGTAATTATATTCAGAACGTGAAACTTACATATTATATCAATTCATTACACACAGAGTGATATATTTGAAATGTTTATTTCTTTTAATTTGGATGATTAGTACTGACAATTACTGAAAATCCCAAATTCAGTATCTCAGAAAATTAGAATATTAGTTACGACTAGTACAAAAAATTATTTTTTAGAAATGTGGGCCAACTGAAAAGTATGAACATGGAAAGTTTCAGCATGTATGGCAATCAATACTTAGTTGCAGCTCCTTTTGCCTGAATTGCTGCAGCAATACGGCGTGGCATGGAGTCGACCAGTCTGTTGCACTCCTCAGGTGTTATGAGAGCCCAGGTTGCTTTAATAGTGGCCTTCAGCTCTTCAGCATTGTTGGGTCTGGCATCTCGCATCTTCCGCTTCACAATACCCCATAGGTTTTCTATGGGGTTAAGGTCAGGTGAGTTTGCAGGCCAATCAAGAAGAGGGATACCATGGTCCTTAAACAAGGTACTGGTAGATTTGGCACTGTGTGCAGGTGCCAAGTCATGTTGGAAAATGAAATCGTCACCTCCATAAAGTTGGTCCGCGGCAGGCAGCATAAAGTGTTCTAAAACTTCCTGGTAGACTGCTGCATTGACCCTGGACCTCAGGAAACACAGTGGACCAACAGCAGCAGATGACATGGCACCCCAGACCATTACTGACTGTGGAAATTTTACACTGGACTTCAGGCAACGTGGATTCTGTGCCTCTCCTGTCTTCCTCAAGACTCTGGGACCTTGATTTCCAAAGGAGATACAAAATTTACTTTCATCTGAAAACATAACTTTGGACCACTCAGCAGCAGTCCAGTCCATTTTGTCTTGAGCCCAGGCGAGACGCTTTTGACGTTGTCTCTTATTCAAGAGTGGCTTTACACGAGGAATGCGACAGCTGAAGCCCATATCTTGCATACGTCGGTGTGTGGTGCTTCTTGAAGCACTGACTCCAGCTACAGTCCACTCTTTGTGGATCTCCCCCACATTTTTGAATCGGTTTTGTTTGACAATCCTCTCCAGGGCGCGTTTATCCCTCTTGCTTGTACACTCTTTTCTACCACATCTTTTTCTTCCCTTCGCCTCTCTATTAATGTGCTTGGACACAGAGCTCTGGGAACATCCAACCTCTTTGGCAATGACCTTTTGTGTCTTGCCCTCCTTCTTTAAAGTATCAATGGTCATCTTTTGGACAGTTGTCAAGTCAGCAGTCTTCCCCATGATTGTGTGTCATACAGAATCAAAACGAGAGACCATTTAAAGGCTTTTCCAGGTGTTTTGAGTTAGTTAGCTAATTAGAGTGTGGCACCAGGCGTCTTCAATATCTGACCTTTTCACCATATTCTAATTTTCTGAGATGTTGAATTTAGGGTTTTCATTGGTTGTCAGCTATAATCATCTTCTTTTTGGCAAAAAACACTTATAATGTATCAGTCTGTTTGGAATGAATGTATACATTCTACAGGTTTGACTTTCTAAATGGAATTAATGAAATAAATCAACTTTTTCATGATATTCTAATAATATGACCAGCACCTGTATATACAGTATATAAGGGATGTCCAGGGAAATGGTTAACCGATAAGATCTTTAACCAGTAAATACTAACGGTTAAAAATAAATTAAATCATCTTAATTTCTATCGGATGACAGGAGATCGCACATTTTTATTGATATTGTTAATATTTTCTAGACTCCTTACCGATCCAGGTTTTTATTGATAACAATATTGATACTTTTCTATTTTGTTGAAATAGAACTTGTACTATTGCTTTAATTGCTGATAAGATGATCATAGCTGAAGATAGGACGTTAAACAGGTCATAATTCCGTCTTGACTATCGATTTCATATTGCTGGGAAAACAAGTTTTTGCCAAAGTCTCAAATTTCTTTATTTTTTGTGTTGCATTTGAACACATCAATCATATTACTGAGCCGACCTAAACACATCATATTTGACACTGTTTGCTACTTTTTTTTTAGCTAACTAGCTCTATATCCTGCCGATTTTAACATGGATTTAATAACGGCATTGCTATTTTTAAATGACGGAACTTTCTACACCGTCTGGTTGTGTGATTACTACTGCTTCGAATGACTGTTGATGCACGCGGTGCCGACTCCGAGCCCGTCTGCACAACGTCTGCAGCAGCAGCAGCTGACAAGAGTTTTTGGTTGGACTAGACGTGTACTGAGTTGACGTTTTTTTAACCCAAAGACATTGAAGGTACAATACATTTATAAAGGCCTACAGTGTTAAGATATGACCAAAATACAAGCTGTGGTCGCTCACACTAAAGCCCGCTGTGGGCGAGCATGAACCAACCTGTCGGCGGCTGGCTGTAAGCATTGCCGAGCCTATGAGTGACGTAATAATCGCGCGACTCAACGAATCGATGACCAAGTTCAACGCTTTTAGTAATAGATTTTTATCGATTTTTATCGATTCGTTGTTGCAGCCCTAGTATGTTATATAAAAAAAAGCACTTCAAGAAAAAACGTCAATAGCCAATTAAACTAAATATTAGGGATGGGCACGAGTAGTAAATTCCAAACTCGAGTGATCGAAGGAATTCCTCAAGGATCAATCGAGTACTCGTTAAATCGAATCTATTTTTAGAATGCAACGCATCTGCAGCAGGAATAGGCCTGATGATGAACGGCAATATTACCAACCAAACATGTAATGCTTATTCTCCATCAAAAGAGTCAGAGTTATCAGAGTATTCATTATTTATTTTTGTAAACGTTCAAAACACATTTTCCTTACAAAAATAAATATGCGTCTCTCCATTTAAATCACGTCGAACCAAGGCCTGTAACGGTTTAAAAAAAACAAAAACGAAACAAGTAGCCTAACCATTGCAAATAATTTAAAGCTGCAAATAAAACGGCAGCAAATGGAATATGGAAATACTCAGCATTGTGATCTTCTCTACAAGCCCGGGATTACAGCTGCGTCTTGCGGCGGTGAAAATAGCCGACACACTTGGTTGCTGCGGGCATGCTTTCCCGAACTCACCGTTGTGTTTCAGGAGCATATGTTGCCGCATAGTACTTTCTGGTAGCTCGATTTCGCTTGGCATATTTTACATTTCACCTTATGATCTCCTATTTCTTTAAAGTATTTCAATTCTTCGCTGCGCTTTGCTTTAACCGCCATCTCTTAACTTTTTGAATTCTGGCGTGCCTGCACACGGCATGGAACGCGCCATGGAAATGGATGCATTTAATTTTCTTTGTGCCCACGTCATGCGTTAGTGGCGCCGACAGAAAATGTATACATTTGCTTCAGAAAACTTTGTTTGTGTGTATATGCAAACTCGAGTTTGCCTGTCCACCAACCGAGTTCATTTGTAACGAGGAATACTCGAGTAATCGATTCCTCACGCCCATCCCTACTAAATATATAACTTAATCAAGAAAAGTCTGTCAAAGTATTGTTAAAACTTGTTTGAGTGAGATTCTGTGTAATTGTGCAGTTATAAAAATGTTTTAACGAAAATACCCAGCCAAAAAAGTAGCAGAATTTAAAGGATGCGCACGCAGGATCATGAATTTAAAGGATGCGCATGCGTATAACCACTGGGTAGCACAATTTGATGGGTAGCAGAAATTGGCAGAACACCGGCTCAGCAGCATACAGCTGCAGCGCCGGTGTAACATCGTATTCTGTGGCTCATCTTAAAGGAGCATTTCACCGGTGGAGGCATGAATATGTATTGAAATTGGGTCCTATATGTAGTCGAATAATAAAATAAAATTCTAATTTGGTGCCGTCTTGACCGAGAAAAGGCAGAAAGTGACTTTTTGGTGCTTGTGGATTGAAGACAACAACTCCCACCATGCACCACGATTCCCAGCTTCGCTTGCCACTCCCGCTTATCTAGATCTCCGCCTATCGGACACCTCGCTGTTCCATCTACCAAGCTGATACCGCAAGACTGCTTGAAAATCATTTCACACAATATTTCTAGTGAAGAGTATTAGTTGGTAAACTCAGTGAATTAGTCCTCGTTTGTATTTCTTTCGAAATGGGGAACTTTTGCATGGTGCCATCTTAGGGCTGTGCAATTAATCAAATTTCGATCGCGATATCGATTTTGGGGTCAAACGATCTCCAAACTCGTATAATCGAGTTGAAACGATTAATTTGATGTTTGGTTGACTTTCACATCAACCTGAAGTCGACTGAACCGCGCGCTGCCTGCTGCCGGCTGCCCGCTGCCGGGCGATGGTGCCTCGCGGCAACCGGCGGCATGTCGCAGTTCATGTACTTCAGCGATAATTTTCCGTTTTACAGTAGGCCTGGAGAGTTTATGAAAGTTTATGAAAGAGACGCGCATGCGAAAGCATCCAACGCGGCGAGAGGGAGTACAATCTAACAGGCGTGCTGCATCAGGAAGTATGCCGTTGGCAGGAGGCGGGACATGCCAGTGAACCGCCAATCAGCAGCATCGACTGTTGGCAGACATGTTGGAGTAGACCTACCGTGTGGAATATTAAAGTTTCAGTAACTTTAGTTTGATGAACGATAACAAGCTCCTATAGCAGACTTTAACTAAGAGTTCTTTAAGGCAGAACTGCCAAGTACATCTTGTATATGTATTTCTGTTTAACAACAATATGATTTTTATTAGCCATGTGTTTGTTATGGCTTTGTGACTTTTAACTTTGCTTTGGAGAAATGCTGGGACCGTTGTTCTCTAGACATTAAATAGGGAATGTATTATTTCAGTCGAGTCATTCGTCAGTGCATTTGGCTGAATATATTGTATTCATGAAATGTTTTATAAAAATCAAATGTTAGATTCAGAATGTTGTGGCAGACAGTACACTTACACACGAAAAAGGTTTTATTTTGGATACTATAATGCATGTTTTCAAACTCAAAAATAATCGTTTGAATAATCGTGATATCAATATTGACCAAAATAATCGTGATTATGATTTTTCCCATAATCGAGCAGCCCTATGCCATCTTATGTCAGATCCAGAACCTTCCGCCATTGTACTTCAGTTTTATCAACAGCCCCTGTTAGCTTAGCTTCAGATGCTGTGGATGTTAGTTTCTGCTGGTGAAGTCCCACCCACTGTCCCTGCTCTAATAGGTCTGTAGCGTCAGTGGGTCCCACCCCCTATAGAGGGGTGGGACCGTGCTTGTAGTCTTACGAGAATCCTCCCCTCTTACACTTCCTATTTACTTCTACGCAAAAATCGTCATATTTCTTCATCTTAAACAGGAAGTGTTGGAGATCGATACGGATCTCTCCAGTCTCTCCAGATAATAAGGGAATGATGCACGACCATTCAAAAATATGAGTCGGTTTTAGGGTTGCCGCGGTGTGGACATTTTCACACCGAGTAATACGCTCGTGTCAACACCGGTATTACCGGTATAAACGGTATTAACTTTGAAACTAGGTCAACCGCCATCTTCTCCGTCAACGCTCCTCTCACACTCGGTGACAGAGGCTGGCAGCGCGCCAATTCTCGGCGTCTTATAACGTTTATAACGCCTAAATCCAGCGATCCGATTGGTTCCTAACTGTTGTATAATGAGCGTATAAATAACTGCTATGACGCCCGATCATTTAGGGAAAGTATCACTCCGCACCTTGAAGTGGAAACCGTTACAACAGTTCTCTCGGAGGGACGCTAAAGTGTGTTGCATAGCGACCGTCGTGCATTTTGAAGGCAGCCAGGAGGGACTACTTTTTGGTAGTCTTTAATAAAACGGCTACTTTGACTTTCTTGGTTTCTTTTCAAATGTAGTGTGACTATCTTTCGTTTCGCCATAATAGTAACCGTTGTATAAAAGCAACTTCAGTCAGTGGCATGTGCTCATTATACCACTGTGAAGGGGGTCGCCGGCCCTCCGCTGCGCGTCGGGGCCGGACAACGCCCCTTAACAGTGGTATAGTGAGCACATACCACAGCCTGGCGTGATCTATTGCTTAAATATATAATATATATCATAATATCACGGCCAAAAGCTCTGAGCCTCCGGATGGCCGTAGCGCGGGGAGCTCACGTAGGGATTGGGCTTCGCGGGGTTTGTTTACCGGCGTTGCTATGGTTACCGGTCTTGCAAGGAAGCACGTCAATTCTCGGCGTGACAATTCTCCCGCACAAAGCAGAACTGTGGCCTATTCTACACATTTTCATTTTCTTAATTATAATTATATTCATTTTTACTGAATTTGTTTTTTAATACTGAAAAAAAAAAAAAAAAAAAAAAATAAGTCAGTGTTGCCGGTGTGCAACACCGAGTACGGTGTTGGCCTCAACACCGGTAATACCGTATACCGCGGCAGTATACGGTATATAGTATACAGTATACGGACCCTAGTGGGTTTCTAACGATACAAAGCTTAACCCATTTATGCCTAAAACGCCTGCTAAAAACGCCTGCTAAAATCCTATGCTATTCTAGGAAAAATAACCTCATTTCCTGGGGGTTTTCTGAGAAAAGAGTAAGAATTGTCAACGTCTACCTAAACCTTAATATCTAAGCCTCTGGAGCACCTAGAAACATGAAATAAAAAGCATTGTAAAGGTAAGAACTACAGGTTTTATTAAAACATGCTCCCTGAGCAAAACCATAACAGCAACATTTTAAAAACATTCTCAAAACAAGATTAAGAAGAAAAAACAGTATAAATCAATGATATAAAATACAACAAATAACATTTTAACCAAAGCATTGTAAAGGCACACCCCTGACCTGCAGATCCAGCAACAACTTCACGCTGGTGTAAAAGTTGTCCATGTAAACACACAAGTTTGACCCAAAATACGGTTTAGCCAGGTCTGACACAATCCGGTAAGCCAGGCCTGTCTCGGTCTTGCCTGCAATGGCCCCTGTGTAAACTTAAATTGTTTACGTAGCCTGTATTGCTCTCTGCCATGACCCACACCTTTATCCCCCACTTCACCGGCTTCATGGGGAGGTACTGCAGGAAGGCAAGGCGTCCCTTGTATTTTACCATGGACTCATCCACGCTCACAAACCCATTGACCTCATAGAGGGCCTGGAACTGATGCAAGAGGAGGTCCATGAACCGCCAGATCTTCCACAGCTTATCGTATTTATCCAAGGCAGGGTCCATGTTATCTTCTAGATGGAGATATCTGAAAATGCATATATGACAAAGAATTTGAGCCTGACATTTATTTCCATCATTGTGTTTATTTTTTATTATGTTATTTATATTTATTCATAATTGTATTACTATTTATTCATTATTCCATTATTGTATTTATAACTAACATTATTGTATTGATTCAATATCAACCATCATCACCATTAGTAATTGCTATAGCACCAATATCATTACTGGCCATTCCGTTTTCTAAGAGTAGAGAATGGAACTGGGAAGAGAGCACAAGAAAAGAAAACATAAATAATTACCTCCAGATCATGTCGAAACGGTCCCTTGACATTTGTTTGGTAGAGCCACTTAGTTTGCCTCCAGTAATCGCGGCGTGCTGGTAGCTTTAAAATTCCAAAGCAAAGACACAGCCCGAGGAATGTTTTCATTTCTGTTTTCGGGACCGGGGTCCACTTGAGGTCGTGGGGGTCTGAGCTCGTACCTGTTCCGCGTACTGGTTGTTTCACCCCCGGTGTGCGAGAGAATGTCTTTGTATTCCGAGGCTGGTAATTGCCGGTTCTCCAGTCCACCTGGAATCCCCGAAAGTCATCCTCCTCCTCTCCTTCGGTGTCCAAAAATTCCCACTTCTGTGCCCGATCCAGTGGATCAACCGGCACAAAATCATTCTCGGCCTCATTCTCATACTCAAATCCCTTGAATTCTATGTCAACATCACTGCCATAGCTATCAAAATCCTCCATGTTCATTGCTACTTCTCGGTCGCCAGCTAGACGCGTCGTTAAAAACAAAGATAGAAAATCACGTGTATATCTGATTGATCTGATTGATTGACGTGATTTTCAGCCAACCAAAGTGCATTTTGGTGGTCACCAGATCTTTACTAAAGCATTAAGACCCACCTCATGTTTATTTTAACCAACCAAAGTGAGTTATTTGCTGCATTCGTCATGAAAACAATCACGTGTACAAAATGCTGCGCCACGCAGCAGCCGGCAGAAGAGCTAATGTTGCGCTACGCAGCTCCCGGCAGGAGGGGCCATGTTGCGCGACGCAGCATCCGGCGCCAATGGGTTAATGGAAATGGGTGAAGTTTCCCTTTTTAAAGTGTGAGCCCAGGCGGCGCTGTTTTAACGCTGTTTTATTAGTGTACTTCATACAATGTAAGCTATCACAGGGACGCACAGATAAGCGCACTACTAAACTAACTTAATCATTCTTTCTGTTTTTAACCACAAAAACACAAACAAAAAAACACACAGCAGCAAATGGAGGAGATCCGCAAGCGGGAGGATGAGGAACGGGCCAAGCAGGAGGAGGAGGAGCGGGCCCGACGAGAGGCAGATCAGAAGGTATTTTGGGCTGTGTTTCTAGGAAGGGCTAGAGGACATTGTCTGTGTGAATACGTGGTTGATGAGCCACAGGAGACGCCAACATGGTTTTCAACCGCTCGGTACCACGCTGTATTAATTCCCAAGTTTTGAAAAGAAAAAGTATTTGAAGCGAATAACGCTTATTTGGTTTTGAAGAGAAAGTTTTGGATGCATGCATCGGCTTTGAGTTTGTTTGTTACTTTAAAATTAAATTCGCTCGCAACACACACACACAAGTTCATTCACCCACAGCAGAACACCACTACACTACAACCCTCCGATCTTCAATCAAAACAACATCAAGTAAGCAATGCCACAGCGCGTTGACAAGCCCGTCCCGAGTCTCGAGGCGCCCATAGGCTTTATGTTTTTTTTGTTTCAAAGCCGTCACACACTCTTTTACCAGTTGGCCTGAAGTACCACGCCTCGCAGTCATGGACCTATAAAGAAAGTCGTAGTCGTACCATGTGTGTTTAGCGCAACATTGAAAAGGGTCCCGTCTGAAACAGTGTCGCGCAGCGCTGCGTTCCGAACGTTGTGTAACCAAATACACCGGTATGGTGGTATATAAAAAAATCATATCCTAACGAAAATACACACCGTTATTCAGTGTGAACCGGTATAGCACCCAGCACTAACGCAAATTGACACCGCAACACCATGGGGGCGGGGCAGGGGCCGTTAAAAAACGTCATGCACCGTTATGAGGCACAGAAATGTGCGTTCTTATTCGATCTCGTTACAACCGTTTACGTCGGAACCGATTCCCTACTGGAACCGAGTTTCAGTGCTCAACCCTACCGGGAGGTTTCTATGTGTCTGCCGGCACCATAAGGGTGTACATACAGCACAGTAATGAGCAGGGGAAATATGGAGAGATTGATAACACAAATACTACAACAATCGAAAAGGTCTGTGCCTTCAAACCCATGCATCTTCCCTCCCTCCCCTCTCCCCATCACAAAGGTTGTAGCAGGACCATAAAGAGACCATGCCTCTATGGAACACGTTTTGAGATCCTTAATATCGTCTGGAGGTGCACACAGCTTTTGGCCGTGATAATATATATGATATAAATATCTATGTATAATATATTATTTAGATATAGAGCTCCAGGACTCCCGAATATTTACCGAACACGGCTGAATTTCGGGAATGTCCTCAAATACTGTATTAGGGGCCCTCTAATATCTATATTAACGCATCCACAAAGTAGCATGCCATGGGACTTTTAAAACATTGATGCAATGTTTCCCCCACCAAGCATCATCTTGGGGTAACATGTTTGCCTTTCATGATGTGATTGTCAGAAGGTGACTAGTTTGGGTCTATTACATTCCAGCTTCATAGAGGGAAGATCAATTGGAGTTAAACATTGTGCTGATGGCGACTGCTAGAGGAGTGAATGTCGCCCTCTCCCATGCCAGTCTAACCAGGTTCAATAGGTTATGGTAATTTAACCGGACACGTAACCCTGTATTAACTTAAGTTAATTAAATTGACGATCCAATCGATTAATCCAACCATATCATAAGGATTGTAATGTCCTGGTTGCTCTGATGTTTTGTTCCATGCATATAATAAATACCATTAACCTTTAAATTAGTTGTTTACATTCCAAGCATATTGCGTTACTGTTTAGGAAACGGATAATGGTATGCGAAAATTTTACTTTTGTGAAAAGTAAATTTCCCTTCTGAACATTCATGATGTCTAACCCTGAATTATAATTCTAACGATATTTCAAATCTCTATTTAGGCGTCAACAGGCTCAGCTGCTGTAATGCCGGGGCTGGACTATATTGATCCCAGGTACGTTTGACACAAAGCTGCTGATAAGTCTTTATAGGCCGGTTAAGCTGCTGAAATATGATGTTTGCAGATGTTTTTTTACATGACATTTGAAAACTTGCTTAAAGGAATAACTCACTTTAAAAGGGTGTGTTTGTTGATAAAGGCGACATTCTACCACCAGGTGTCGGTGTTGATTAGGCGTTGCATTCCGTTTTTAAAATCGGCCCCCCACAAGATGTAATGCAGATTTTGTCCTTTTGCCAAACAATTTTTGGCAAAAATTACATCTCGTGATGTCACAAGAGGCCGATTGATAAGTGTACCTTTCCCCTGCAACAGCTCCTGTCAATGATTCTTACATGGAATCTTAAAGGTGACCTATTATACCAACGGGTGAACCCACCCAGTGGAGTCCCCTGGGTGGGCTCACCTGGTGGTATAATAGGTCACCTTTAATAGTCCATGCAAGAATCTGATTAATCTTCATACAGCAGAACATATTTTACGTGGAAGGGTTGGTGGTTAATGATCTATTCGGCCCTGGGCTACACTGTTATTGTACTGTGGACGGTATTTTTTTTTGCTTCATCCTCGCTTCCTAGTTTAATTTGGTATTCACAGTATCTGTGGATACCTATTGTTATCTATAATTCTGATTCTACATATTCTGATTCAACCCGTGTTGCATTGTTATACAAATATACAATATATCAGCATTTGTTATCCTTGCTGGCAATCAAAGGGATGCCTAGGGAGTGGATGGGCCATATATATGGTAACCAGTTATTTTAGGAAACCGCGATACAGTGAGTTTTGTATAATGCATGACAGACACTGAACCAGGGATACATTCACCCTTCGATATTTTATTCTGTATATTATTTGTCTGTGCACGTACAATGCCGGATTGTATGTAGACTTGAACCACTCGTACCTCCATTGTATCAGAGCTGTGTGCGGTCCCCCTAGCTGTGCACGGTGCTCCACCGTGCGGTGAAGCCTGAGGGTCGGGGTTCAGTAGATCCTAGCTCTCTAGAAGCCTGAGGACCGGGGTTCAGTAGATCCTAGCTCTCTAGAAGCCTGAGGACCGAGGTTCAGTAGATCCTAGCTCTCTAGAAGCCTGAGGATGAAGGAAGCTTACACATCTTTTGCAAAACCTTCAGCATTTGATGTCTAAATGTTATAGACACATTTTAGAATAAATTGTTTGGGATTATTCCTTTAATTTGTATAATTTTTAAAATCATATTAGAATCAAGAATCAATCCAGCAATGTTGTTAATGCAGATACTTTTGAAATATGGCTAACAGTAAGAATTGACTAATGGGGTTTATGTTCTCTAAGGTATTAATGTATACGTTATTTTATAGGGTTAGGCTTAACCCTTACACTTTCGCTAATACTATATAATGCTTATAACTGCCTTGCCTAATGTTAATGTATTGTTTATTAATGAACCATTATTGTAAAGTGTTAACAAAATATGTTAATGTGACTGAATGGCTGCAATGAAAAGTGCCCTTATTGTGTGGAGGAGTTTCCTAACCCAACAAATGAAAATGTGTCCTATAGGTCTCCAGATTCTGCCACATCTGCACTATGTTCCCAGTGGCCCGTCAATCTGAAGCTAACCCACCTGGAGTTGAACAAGGAAACACCTCTTATACAATTTCAGGGCCATTATCTGAACATGTCGCAACTGGACTATAGGATCCTGCAGGCAGAGATACAGAACACACCAAAGACCAAGGCTTCGGTGGGACTTGGAGAGTTTTGCCTGGTTGAAGATCTGATGGCAGGGCTGTGGTATCGAGGGGAGGTACGAAATGCAAATGCAGATTCCTTTGATGTGTTCCTCATTGACCAAGGCAACGTCATGAGTGTGGACATTTCGCAAATGTATTCCTGTTCAAATGAGCTACTTGATCTTCCCCCAAAGATAGTCTGTGGCTATTTTTCCAACGTGTTGCCATTACACGACTGCTGGGATTCTGTCATGGAAAAGTACCTCTTGTCACTGATTGGAACCCATGTCACTGGCTACATTCATGCCCTCCTTCCCCATAAAGTGATGCTTTTTGAGGCCACTGACATCAACCAAGAATTGGCTGGACGGGGTTTTTGTAAGCATCTGGATGCAGACACATTCCTCCTCTTAGTTAAGATGCTTACAGACGTGCCCCTTGAACAGAATATGGAAAGTGGCCCTGACTTCTACCAAAGGCCATGGGTACAAAGTGACTTCAAATCGTTTGGCGGGACAGATATGAGTGCTGGAACATGTGTTCAATTAAAAGTAACTGCCGCGGTGAACCCTGGCCTTTTCCACTGTCAGGTGAGCAGTGCTGCATCGGATTTACAGGCAATGTCAGAGAGATTGACTTTAGCGTGTAATTCTACTCTAAGTGATCCCCATCGGACACCAAAGGACAACATTGGTCTGCTTTGCTCAGTGAAGGGCAAAGATGGCAAATGGTACAGAGGCTGTTTGCAGTGCCTTCCTGTAAACTCCAATGTGAAAGTACTTTTTGTCGACTATGGATTCTGTGAATCAGTCAGAGTTGAGAATATTCTCAGACTGCCAGCTAATTGCTTTTCTTTGCCCATTATGGCTTTTCCATGCACGCTCTCTTCTGTAACTGAACAAGACAAAGACTGCAAACGGAGGCAGCTATGTCTTCTCAAGAAAGGGATACTCAATGGAGTACTCAATGCTAAGGTCCTCAGTTTGGATGTGAAACTGAATACATACTCAATCGAAGTACTCAGTAATGAAGACTGCTTTGTGAAAGAACCAGAGCTGACCCAGGAGCAGTGCTTGCGCTTGTCAGTTCAAGCTGAAGTTCTTAAACCAGGGTCCAAATCTGTGGGCTATGTAGTTCATGTCATCGATCCAAACGACTTCTCATTGAGAACCGAAAAACGCAACGGCGACTTTGAAGACTTGATGAGTCAAATGTCAGAGCATTTCAGTCAAGTAAAGCTCAACGAACAAGTGCTGAAGAATCCTCAAATAGGGAAAATGTGCTGCGCAATGTATGAGCGTGACATGCATTTTTACCGAGCGGTAGTCAAACAAAAGCTTGACCATGGAGCTGTTGTACTTTTCATTGATTTTGGGAACACAGAGAAGGTTCCATACATGCTAATTAAGAAAATACCGGAGAAGTTTGCGAGTCAAGCAGCATTCGCCCTGAGTTGCACTCTGGGTAATATCATGCCCCTGACTGATGTTTGGACGTCAGCTAACATTCAGTTTTTCAAACAAACTGTGTTAAACAAATCCTTGATGGTCCACGTTGTCCATCAAAGTAAATGTCAAATTGTCGTCGACCTCTTTACCATGGAAGGCCAAAGTGATCAAGGCATTACAGACCTACTGATCTCTTATAAGCAGGCTGAACCCTGGAGGTACACACAGTCAGAGTCTGTTAAGCAGGTTACAACAAGTTGGAGGCCCTGCAAACCTAAAGAATTATGTACCTGGACACAGCGTCAGGATGTCGTTCCAAGGGATGAGAAGACCGTGGTCTCCCAATTTAAAACTATGCCAGTGTGTGCACTAACTCTGTTCAATGGAGATCTGCACAATAATATCAAAGTCAATGAGCATATTGACAATCCCTCCCCAAAAACAACCCAATGCCAACAGCAAGACATAAGGGTGTTGCCAACATTAAATACAACCCACAGCCAACACCAAGACAAAAGAGTGTCGCCAGCATTAGACACATCCCACAGCCAACAGCAAGACAAAAGGGTGTTACCAACATTAAACGCAACCCAATGCCAACAGCAAGACAAAAGGGTGTCGCCAACATTAAACCCAACCCAATGCCAACGGCAAGACAAAAGTGTGTCGCCAACATTAAACCCAACCCAATGCCAACAGCAAGACAAAAGGGTGTTACCAACATTAAACACAACCCAATGCCAACAGCAAGACAAAAGGGTGTTACCAACATTAAACGCAACCCAATGCCAACAGCAAGACAAAAGTGTGTCGCCAACATTAAACCCAACCCAATGCCAACAGCAAGACAAAAGGGTGTCGCCAACATTGAACCCAACCCAATGCCAACAGCAAGACAAAAGGGTGTCGCCAACATTGAACCCAACCCAATGCCAACAGCAAGACAAAAGGGTGTTACCAACATTAAACACAACCCAATGCCAACAGCAAGACAAAAGTGTGTCGCCAACATTAAACACAACCCAATGCCAACAGCTAGACAAAAGGGTGTTGCCAATTGGGTTGATAGCTATGCAAACAAAAACAACAAAATTGAGGCCCTGCAAACCTGAAGAATTATGTACTTGGACACAGCGTCAGGATGTCGTTCCAAGGGATGAGAAGACCGTGGTCTCCCAAATGAAAAATATGCCAGTGTGTGCACTAACTCAAAATATAACTCCAAAACCACAAGTACCTTCTGCATTCCCTGTCTCTTTTTCCTATTCATCATTCAACTTGGGCTGTGGGAATAAGGAGCATGTCTATATCACACATATAAGTGATGAATGGGAAATCTATTGCCAACTTGACAAGAACAGTGAAATCATTGAAGAACTTGAAACCAAAATCTCAGAGGAGGAGGAGAAATTACATGGGGCAGATGCCACAGCCCCAGTAGATGGTATGTGCCTGGCAAAATACATTGATGGAAGATGGTACAGGGGACTGGCAAATCCCGTCCAGTCCTCTTTGTATCTTAATGTGTTCTTTGTGGATTATGGCAACACAAGCATTGTAGAGAAGATCAACGTCTTGTCGATTCCTAACCATTCAGCTGAACTGCTGTACACTCCCATGCAGGCAGTGAAATGTACCCTTGCTGGGGTACCCAAATCAGAGCCCTTGGCCTGGGTGACACAGTGGCTAAAGAAAACTCTTCTCAATGAGCTAGTGAGAGCTGTTGTAGTTGGAAAGCTTAAGGATGGTGCATTGACTGTTGAGCTGTTCAATGGAGATCTCCACATTAATAACAAAGTCAATGAGCATATTGACAATCCCTCCCCAAAAACAACCCACGGCCAACACCAAGACAAAAGAGTGTCGCCAGCATTAGACGCATCCCACAGCCAACACCAAGACGAAAGGGTGTCGCCACCATTAAACACAACCCACAGCCAACACCAAGACAAAAGGGTGTTGCCAACATTAAACGCAACCCAATGCCAACAGCAAGACGAAAGGGTGTTACCAACATTAAACGCAACCCAATGCCAACAGCAAGACAAAAGGGTGTCGCCAACATTAAACACAACCTACAGCAAACCCAGAGAAAAAAAGGTGTCGCCCACAATAAACGCAACCAAAGCAACCCAGATCCCTAAAATGCCTACACTCTCCAGTTTTCCCGAAACAAGACTTAAACCAGGTCAACAGGCTTTACGTTATGTCTCACACATTAACACTGTCAGTGACTATTTCCTTCAACTTCAAGATGAAAAAACTAATCTTCTGAATATGAGGGAGGTTCTCAACTCAAGTGTGAGCAGAGCGTCCCTGATAAAGAGCACACGAAGGGAGTTGGAAATGAAAAACAATGTTCTGGCAGAGTATGATGATGACGGGGCTTTGTATCGAGCGGTCATAAAGGGCTCTGAGCAACACGGCTTCAAAGTTGAAATAACGACAAACTTCAAAGACGAACAAGCCAGACTAGGAAGCAGGCAACTCTACTTTGCCCCCACCAATATGGGCCAGGTGTATCATGGCTTTGCTGCAGCAGTGATCTCCCCCTTTGACTTCTACATAGTCCGCGAGGACTCCCTTCTCATTATGAATGAAGTCTCTGCCATGCTCGACGAGCTCCCCGATGAGATGCCGCCGCTTCCTGAAGCCCACCGTGTCCCTGGATCATGCTGCCTAGTGTATTCAAACACAAAGGGCAGATGGTGCAGGGCGGAGGTTGTACATGCTGAAACAACAGTAGTGATCAACCTTGTAGATTACGGCCACCACATACACCTGGCCAGCTACCAAGTCAAGGTTCTTCCGGAAGCACTTAAGAGACCGCCGAAGGTGACCTACCCGTGCTCATTGAGGGGAGTGAACCCAGTCTCAGATACAGGGCAGTGGACGGATAAGGCAGCAGTGTTCTTTCAGGAGCGTGTGTGCCACAAGGACCTCCAGATAGTCTTCCAGGAGTTTGTTTCAGATGACCGACAATGGCAGGTGGACATCCTTGTCGACGGCATACATCTGGCCAAGGAACTGGTGAAGGCCGGACATTCCAGCTACAGTGACCCTCTTCTTGGACTGAGGTAACGTCAACCGAAAATAGAGTCTTAATACATTTTTACTATATAAATGATCTGCCATTTTACGTCAACATTGAATTAACACATTTTTACAATAAATGTTATAAACTGTTAGCTATTAACATTTTAATGTGAACACAAAATCGTATATCTTTTTGCTTTAAACTTGGTAATATGGCCTAAATAATCGTCTACCATAGCCTATCTCAACTATAACCACATTCCACATTAATCGCATTGTTTGCTGCATTACCAACGTTATCTATGCTGACTTAGGGTACGGGATGTTCAATATCAATAACGTTGAGTTCATAAGGGATAACATTATCTTTTCTGATTTAACATTAGTTTCAGGCAGGTCTTTGAGCACAGTACATCATACTAAACTTTGGTAAAACGGTCGCTGACCGTCTTCTCTGTGCCGAATAACCCGCTGCTTCAGGTTTTCCTTTGATAGGCGCGTTGAGTGGTGGACCGGGTGAATCAGCTGTTTATAAGTGTAGGCCTACCCGTGCACCACTGGCATGAATGAGCGCTTGTCTCTCTGTCCGTGTTCTTGTGCGTATGCGTGTGTGAACGAGAATGTCAGGGAGAAAGAGTGCTATGAGGAGATGAATGAACGGATTTATATTTATTAATATATTATTATTATATTTAAAAATCTCAAGAAAAATAGAAGCGGCATCAATTTGTGGCGCTCAGTGTTGATTCTGTGGCGCTGTGCCACACATTGGTCTATGTATGGGAAACACTAATATTTTATCAGATAAAAGGCTTTTGTCACAAATATGACTATCTATGAACAATGCAATAATCAATGCTTGCATTACAACACAATATGGAGGTATTTAAGAAATAGGGTTCCGTTTTCTTTTCTTTCTAATCTTTCTATGCCAGTGATGTTGATAGGTTTTCAATGTAGTGAGTCCCCGGGACCCACAGGTGGCAAGTTGGGTGGGTCCCTGAGAAATTCAATGGGTCCCGACTCCCCAGTTTAAAAAATGTGTTTCTTTTTTATTATTATTCTATTTCTTAAAGTAAATCAATAGTGTTAAACTCCTTGATGGTGGTATGATATGGTTATAATAAACGGATATATTAATGTATGTTCAAAATGTATCTGAAATTAAACAAATAAAATTCAAAATCTGAAAAGTTCATTGCAGAACTGTCACAGTGGCATACATTCAAATCAAACAGGATTTTTGTAGCATCATAAATAGCACCAAAATAAATTACTATCGTCTGTAATACCAAAATAACATTTCAATAAAAGTGCTGATTTTAACAAATGATTTCAATAAATGAATTGTCACCAAAATCTTATCTGAACATCAACTAAATCAAATGAACTGAGTCACTGTGAAACAGAGTCTAGAGCATATGTCATGATTACTTGTACTTGAACAGCCTTCTCTGCTTGACCTCTTTCCATTTGGCCAGTGCCTCTTCAAAAGGGAATTCTGACCTTTTGGGCCCCAGGCTGACCTTGAGAAGTTGCTCTTGATGTTCTGATGACAGCCTGTTCCTGTGAGGGGTGAGGATGAGGTTCTGAGCAGAGAATCTTCGTTCGCAGCCAGCTGTATGCACAGCCAGGGTGGTGGCAAGTTGAGCAAGGATGGAAGCAGGTGATACTTTGTCACCAATGCCCAAAGCTTCCACATGCTCTCTCTGGGGTAGTGCTGTGCTTTGACAACTTTCTTCACCAGGGCCCACTCCTCTCAAGTTTGTTCAGCGTTGATGAGGGGCTGGGTAGTCATCTGGTGGTACTCAGTGCCCTCTTTCCATTTGTGGGTTTGCTCATGCCCATAGTGGGCAATAAGCAGTTCTAACTCCTCCTCTCCATAGGCCTTCAACTCTTCTTCACTCTTGAAGCAGATGGGACGGAGACTCATCACACCAAACGCACACAACAGCGAGGTGTTTGGAAACCTGGTGTGCATGTTGCTTATTAAGCTGTCAATAAAGCTGATGCACAACTGAGCCAGATTAAATGTGGATTTTGTGATTTGATGCTCACCCCTGTACATGTTGCCCTGGATGTCGCTGGCTAATGCTGTGAGGTTTGGAGAGGTAATTTCTTTGATCTTTTCCAGATCCTTGATGGCAAAGTCCAGCTTCACTTTTACCAATGCAACATCGACGTTTTCTGTTTGCAGGAACTGGGATAAGATTGTAACGGGGGCCATGGCATCCATCATCAGAGCAGTGATGCTGATGAACTTCACTGTGCCAATCTTTTTCTTAAGGCCGTTTGCCTTTGGGTCTTTGCTGATATTCTGGGTCACTTCAGTGAAGTATGTCAGCAGGCTGTCAATTGTCCTGTGCACAGTTTGAAGAGCACTGTAGTAAGATAGCCACTGACTGGAATGCAGCTCCTTGTAGGTGAGCACTGGGTCTTCCAGCAGTTTTTGTATTTCTCTTATTTTGGCTGCTCGTTTGGGACTAGCACGGAAGTAATAGAACAGATCAGTTAGTATCTGCTGATGCTCTTTGAGTTCAGGTATTGCCTCTGCTGCTTGAGATGTGCACAAGGTCAGGGAGTGAGCAACACAGTGCAGATTCACCATATGGGGGTTGGACCGAAGCAGTATGCCTGTGCAGCCTTTGTTTCTTCCCGTCATGACTGCAGCTCCATCTGATTCCATGCTCATCACTTTGGTTAATGGGACATCCAGCTCTGACATCACTTCCTGGATGTATTTTGCAATGCCTGCACCTGTTGTATCCAGACACTCTTTATTTGCAACAAAATGAGTGCTTGGTTGAAATGATTCAGTATCAGTATCAGTATCAGTTTGGACACATACAACAAGGCGTTTATGGTTGGTGATGTCTGTAGACTCATCTGTGAGCACAGTCACAAATGGAGATTCATTCACTTTCTTTTTTAGAGCTGCATGCACAGTGTCTGCTATACTGGACAGCAATTCTGTGTCTGTATCGTGAACTGTAAGAAACAGCTTTTTGCTGCAGAAGTTTGAGATCTGGGACACCAACCTCTGCCATAAGGTTGTTTAATGACTCAAACTTGGACAGGGGGACACCCTCCTGGGCCATCCAGTGAGTGTTTTTTAACAGCACCAGTGCTGCTTTGTCCTGCTGACTGTCCACCTTCACCTGACTTCGTTCCAAGTCTTTTTGTAGAGCAGGAATACTGAGGCAGGACTGATGTTCTTTGCTTAAAACATGGCGAGTGATGGTGGAGTGCTGGTAATTGGTGCATTTGTTTGATTTGTGCATAGTTGTGCCTGTTTTGTTATAACTAGTGCAAATGTCACAATACATGAAATTGTCATCTGAAAAGCGCAGCCATTTGTATGTGGTGAGCCACTGCTTCAGAAAAGTTCGCTTTTTTTGGGAGGAACATGTAGAAGGTTGAGGCACTTCTTCTGCAGTGGGCTCATCAGGCTCAGTAGAGGGGGAGGCAGAAGTAGGTACAGGCAATGTTGAGGTACTCTCTCTAGGCTGATCAGAGTCAGGGAGGAGTGCAGAGGTAGTGGGGACAGAAAATGCAGCTGCAATAGTTTGCTGACCTGCAATAGGTTTCATCTTTTTCTTTGGTGGCATTTTTGCGTTCTCTCTTCTCTGCCTGTTTCTCGAGGAAAAACGGGATCTCGTTGGAAGCGCGATGTATGCGCAGGCGCCGTTTGGGCATAACAATATGGCGGGTGCCGTTCAATGTAGTTTTCATCACCACCACCGGATTATGTTACAACATAATCGACACGAATGAGCACATTATCGAGCAGTGGAAACGTGGGTTTATTTACTATGAAGTTCGTATTTTTAATTGTTGAAATGAAATCAGCGGTGACGAGCGAGTTCTTTTGGTAGCGGCTATATTAGCATGTCGCGATACTTTGTAAAGGGGATCACGTCTGAGCCGAGTAGATGCGCAGAGGGTTGAAATAGCGCTTGTCCGGTCTGCTCACAAGAAGGTTTCTTTGGCCAGTTACTGTGATTAAACACGAGTTGTTTAATGTTCACAATGTATCGTTTTTCATGGGGAAAATGAGATGCGTCCCCGGGACGCATGGATAGTGAGTTTAGTGCATCCTTTCAGATTTTAATGCGTCAGGGACGCAGGACGCGTACCTAGCAACATCACTGTATGCTATGTCATTAAAGGAAAAAGCTGCTCTTGACTTGGAAGGAGTTCTTGTGTCTGGCTGTGAGTTTGCGTGCATGCTATGCGTAGCCTGAATCGCAATCGTGGCCAATACACACTGAAGATAAATGTAATAATTTTAAAATTACTAAAATGATCCCTCTGGCGAACTGTGAGCAAGCAGAAAAAAAAGGCGGAATCGTTCTATAGAGAATTACGATGCATCTTAGAATCGATTATTTTTCCCACCCCTACCAGTTAGCATACTCTATGATGTCACAACTAAGGGACACGGGCGAGCTGTGTTTGGCTGTGCCGAGCATACGTGTGGAAGTGGGGATTTGTGGGGCTCGTTCTTGACAGCCGTTGAATTTGATGATTGTATCTGAGAAAGGGTTAGGCTTCCCGGGAACCAATAGTATAACACTACTGGATCTGTGGCGCTCCGTCCAAGCAGTGGTTTATTTTGATTGAGGGAGTGAGGGTTAAGTGTGGGTTAAGCTTCTCAGTTTAACCCTACGGCCTGTTGCAAATAGACAATGTCGCTTATGCATAACAACAGTACTTAGAAAGTACCATAAAGTTGCCGTCGGCCGTAACCCGCTCCTTCCTAGTTTCTTTTTTTTTTTTTATCTGTATGAATACAAGCTGAAACAGTGGGTTCACTTAAAGATATTTTTTAGTGTAGTGAGGAGCTCATACTTTCTTATTTACCATATATAAGGGTATGCACACCATTAAATTGAATCAATTAATTAAAGATATATTGTATACAATTATAATGAATTATCTTTGAATAATATGGATGTCGGAAATCTAATAAATTAAAAACTATGGGTCATCAGCTGAATTGGTATATTCTTTCGCTATTCTTTGAGAGTTGTGAGTGTCCTATTTGAGTGAAGTTACTGCCTGTGAGAGAGGTGTAGTTTTATCAGGCGGTTTGTGTAGTGGTGATTAGTGTTATTCATTTTCCAAGGTTTGTATACTCAGGATTTGGGCCTAGCTGCCGCACCAATTAAATTTCTAATTTGAACTGACGCCCAACCCTCTTTGTCATTTCCCAGGTACGAGACAGAACGCCTGGGGAGCGTTTCTCCTCCGAGGGCATCCCGTATGGAGAACATTGGGCATGAGGTGTGTACTGGCTCATGGAGTGTTAGTTGAATTGGATGATAAATCCAGTGGCATAAGCATAAGCTAAATTCTAAAGATTTCTAACCCGATGTATTTATATTACAACTTAACCTTAGGAGAGCTTTCATATGGTCCATTTGTTTTTAGGTCCATGGACACAATTTATCCCTTCCTGTCCTGGGAATTTATTATTCTTTTTTTCTCTGTTCGAATGTATGCTCAAGGCTGGTACAAAATGTCAACCAGTCAGGATTTTCACCCTGAACTTACTTTTTCCATTGACGCTGTATTATACAAGCACTGTGAACACTATAGTGCGTGCTTGATTAGGTTAATTGAACAAGAAAATCCCAAACATGCATGTTTCTACAGTCTGACGACAGTTCAATGTTGCCATAAAATTAGGGTTTGATTTATGTATGTTCAGGTTATTTATCTGCACCTCAAAAATATATAGTTTGAAAATTAAAAGAATCATTGTAGACTGTTGAAATGTATGAACCAGTCAGGATTTTTACCCTGAACTTACTTTTTCCATTGACACTGTATTATACAAGCACTGTGAACACTATAGTGCGCGCTTGATTATGTTAATTGAACAAGAAAATACCAAACATGCATGTTTCTACAGTCTGACAACAGTTCAATGTTGCCGTAAAATTACGGTTTGTTTTATGTTTGTTCAAGTTATTTATCTGCACCTCAAAAATATATAGTTTGAAAATGAAAAGAATCATTTTAGACTGTTCAAATGTATGAACCAGTCAGGATTTTCACCCTGAACTTACTTTTTCCATTGACACTGTATTATACAAGCACTGTGAACACTATAGTGCGCGCTTGATTATGTTAATTGAACAAGAAAATACCAAACATGCATGTTTCTACAGTCTGACAACAGTTCAATGTTGCCGTAAAATTAGGGTTTGTTTTATGTTTGTTCAAGTTATTTATCTGCACCTCAAAAATATATAGTTTAAAAATTAGAAGAATCTTTGTAGACTGTTGAAATGTATGTATTTTTATGATGCTTGGTTAGACAATTTGTTTAGATGTTATTGAAGTGGCCTGATAAGTACGTTCAAGTCTGACCTATTCTTTAAGAGGAACATTAAACCCCTCTCAACTACTGTTCCAAGTGTTTTTGTTTACAATCTCAAAGTTACTTCTACGTTCTCCCAGGGCTAAGACATCAATTATATCAAGAATCATGAGACGTGAATTGTAGTTGACCCCAAAAACAAAAAAAATGATTTGTGTGTCAGTGCTAAAGGGCAGAACCTCGGCCATCCTGACTACTTCAAGGTTCCGTTTCCGAAAAGGCCAAATGGTGTCGCATCTTTGGAATTGCCATGGTGCGGGAGTCACGCTTGGAAACTCAATTGCCTAGGCGTACGCGTCCAAAATTGTAAAACTGAAAACGCACGGCTAGCTAGCTTGTACTCAGTCTGTTGCTAATGAACTCGAAATATTGTTGAAAACTTAAAACAATTAAACAGAATTCTGAAATAGTCTGCCTCATATTATATCAGCATAACTAAACTATATGGGAAATATTCGATTGCTGACCACTTGTACAGTCTCTAGGCCTACAGAGTGACACACTAAAGCACAGCCATGGTGCGTAATGGAGATTCCAAAGCGCTCTTCTTTGGTCAGAACCGATTTTTACACTCCCGGACCCTACACACTGGTTTCTTTTTGATGTAAATGCGATTAGACACTCCGCGGTACAAGAAGGGGTGCGGGGTGGCTTTGGTAGAGGTGTAGACGTTGAAAGATGGTGCGATCTACGAGAAAGACGCAGAGTAACGTTCCTTCGTGCCAAGCAGTGACCGAACCGGCTAGGAAGTGTAAAAAGGCCTAAGGAGAGATCGCGGACAGGTCCGTCCTATGCACCGAAACTTTTTACAATGCAACAAAATATTTAGAGAGCATCAAGCTATTATGCACAGATAATGCAACATTATATTAGTCAGTCATTTGTGTTAGGTTAATCAAGGATTTGATAACGTTTTTAATTTAAGGACCACCCGCATTTGGTCTGGCCCATCCACAACTGGAATCCTGGCGCCGTGCCTGTCCTGCACACGCCCGGACTCCCGTAACATCAGCTATCGTCATGATCTCTATAGTAACACTGATTAACATAACCCAAGTACGCGGGTTAACTATGGCGACACATTAGTGCCATAAAGCACTCATGTGATAAAACATGCATTTGGGCGTATTATATCATATCACACGAGTAGATATTAATTGCGAGCGCGCAAATTATCTCTGCGCGCGCACTCAGAGCGCTACTCCCCGAGCGAGGAAAACAGCTCCTCGAGAGCATTACCTCGTTGCAAGCGAGAGCGGGAAATAACTTCGGTCGCACAAAACAGCCTCAGCCTCTCGCGAATGATGTTCTTCTCTTGCACGCAAATTTAGTTTTGGCACTATGGGGAGGGAACCAAGGCAGGGCGGGCTTTCCTATGATTGGCCGTTTCTGAAGCGCGATATTTGATTGACAGCCCTCCTCAGCCCTCCAGTCAATCAATTCTGAATTGTACAGTAAATGGCTGAAATGATAGTTATGTATTGTAACTCTAGATTCTATGAGTATAGGCGCAGCCTTTTAAGGCCATCCCTATTGGGTTATCCCTAGGCGTGAGCCGTAGCACTGAAAAATTTGTAATCCCCGCCCACCAACAGCATGGGCCTCAATTACGTCCGCGTGCGGCGTGCCTCAACGACGTCCGCATTTCGCAGATATAGTCGGGTGCCGGCGGACGTTCTGCTCCCAATAAACAGCTTTTCTTCAGCTATTTAAAGGACAATGGGGCCGACACTTAAAAGGCTGCGCCTATACTCATAGAATCTTTAGTTACAATACGTGACTATCGTTTCAGCCATTTACATTAGGAATGTACCAGCAGGGGGGACAGGCACAAGACCTGTTCCCTTGTTATTCAACACAACTCAGGGAGTTCAGAGTTGACCGGCAAACACTCACACAAGACATCCCTCTGAGGTCAATGACATCAGTCTATCTAACGTCCGAGGGCCCGTAGTTTGGTCAAACAACTAGGATATAACGCGGGGCTCCGAGATTGTTCGGGAGTTCTTTTGCAAACCAACTCAGGTGATGTTGTTACTCTCTGCGGTGACAATAAAGCCTTGATCATTCGGACCCAGTCCTTCTCGACCTCTTGTAATTCGTAGTATTGAGTATAAGATGGTGGGTATTTTCCATGACATAATTGCCGTGGCACAAAGGGACCAACAACAATCTGCAGAGCCACGCGGGACGGTCGGCATTCACGCAGTACCCGGGCTGATAAAGGTAAGCAACATTGCCGCTCAGTCGATAGGCGTGTCGTGTGATCGGCGGCTGCCCGGTCCTTAACGTTAAGCAGTAAGTACAGTGTCTCTCCAAAAAGAACCATAGGTGAAAAGAGAGAAGGGCTGGGTACGAATGCTGTACATACTCTAACACAGTGGTTTTCAAACTGTGGGGCGCGCCCCCCCTGGGGGGCGCCAGAGTACTTCAGGGGGGGCGCGACGTGAGAAAAAAATAAACCCGAAAAAAACCCTGAAAGTCGATGATTCAAATCATCAGTCGTACTTCAACTGTAGAAGTAACATAACTAAATCAATTTTCAACCGTTTATCTTCGTGCAAACCATTTAACAAATCTACACACTTGTATCTTCAATAATATCTAAACTAGGGATGGGCACGAGTAGTAAATTCCAAACTCGAGTGATCGAAGGAATTCCTCGAGGATCAATCGAGTACTCGTTTAATCGAATCTATTTTTAGAATGCAACGCATCTGCAGCAGGAATAGGCCTGATGATGAACGGCAATATTACCAACCAAACATGTAATGCTTATTCTCCATCAAAACAGTCAGTTATCAGAGTATTCATTATTTATTTTTGCAAACGTTTAAAATACATTTTCCTTACAAAAATAAATAGGCGTCTCACAAATTAAATCACGTCGAACCAAGGCCTGTAACAGTTTTAAAAAAAACAAAAACGAAACAAGTAGCCTAACCATTGCAAATAATTTAAAGCTGCAAATAAAACGGCAGCAAATGGACTATGGAAATACTCAGCGTTGTGATCTTCTCTACACGCCCGGGATTACAGCTGCGTCTTGCGGCGGTGAAAATAGCCGACACACTTGGTTGCTGCGGGACGGCTTTCCCGAACTCACCGTTGTGTTTCAGGAGCATATGTTGCCGCATAGTACTTTCTGGTAGCTCGATTTCGCTTGGCATATTGTACATTTCACCTTATGATCTCCTATTTCTTTAAAGTATTTCAATTCTTCGCTGCGCTTTGCTTTAACCGCCATCTCTTAACTTTTTGAATTCTGGCGTGCCTGCACACGGCACGGAACGCGCCACACAGAAATGGATACATTTCATTTGCTTTGTGCCCACTGCATGCGTTAGTGGCGCCGACCGAAAATTGATACATTTGCTTCAGAAAACTTTGTTTGTGTGTGTATATGCAAACTCGAGTTTGCCTGTCCACCAACCGAGTTCATTTGTAACGAGGAGCACTCGAGTAATCGATTCCTCACGCCCATCCCTAATCTAAACATAATTTCGATATCATTTAAAATTTCTTCAGAATCACAGTTTTAGTTTCATACCGCTTCGTTTTCAGCTGTTTTCATTGAAGACGTCAGCCCATTCTGATACACCTTCTTCTAGACATCGTAACTCATTCCTTTTTCAACCGTTTACCATCGTTCAAACCATTAAGCAAATCTACACACTTGTATCTTCAATTCTATCGAATTTTGATAGCATTTATACTTTTTTCAGAATCAGTTTTAGTTTCAAACCGGCATCGTTTTCAGTTGCTTATAATAATTTAGGTCGCCATAGCAACGCCGGTAAACAAAACCCGCCGAATAGTAGAATCACTGGACTTAAAAGGCAGAGCTAATCCAACTGGCAGTTTACACAGATTAAGATGTTCAAATGTATTAAAAAAAGGTTAAGCTAAAACATGCTTAAATAAAGTTGTTAAATTGTGTTAAGAAATGTGTTTAAAAACGCACAAAGATGTAATGTTTCAGAATAACGTTTAAAATGTTTAAAAAATATGTTTCAAATGTTTCAAAAATATGTTGCAAATGTTTGGGGGGGGGGGGGCTCAGCTGAATTTTTTTCTCTGAGGGGGGGCTCACTCTCTCACACTTTGAAAACCCATGCTCTAACACATAACTCTGTGGGTGCTAACCGGCTGATTTTTCTTGCAGTTGTCACTGAAGCCTAACCTTTCATGCAGCCATTGATGGACGTAGTACAGGCCTAACTAACACTCTGTGGGTATTGACCAGCTTTTTTCCACAGGTTTTGAACGCAATCTGTTTGTGTGTACTAACTATAACGAACTGCAAAGCACTCAATTGTAGAGTGTTATCTAGGGCCCAACGTGCTCAGTCAGAAGACTGTTGTGGTTACGGCCAATGCGGTCATCCCATAATAAGCCCAGTGAGGCGCAGCAGCCCTCCGTGCCCCCCCTGTGCCTCTCTGTGCGTGCTACTGTTTTAAGCGACAGCGCCATATTGTTACGCGTGTTTCTGTAATACCACAGGTTCTTGAGGGCGACAGACGCCATCTTGTTTAGTGTATGATTGCATGGTCGCTTGTCTGAACCACTAGCGTCATCACGGCAATTTTGTATGAGGTGTTGATATCTCTCCCACACATCTCTCTTCCTCCCATCTCTCTTCCTCCTATCTCTCTCCCTCACACCTCACCCTCACACCTCTCTCGCTCACACCATATCTCCCTCGATTGCTATTTAGTTTTAAGTTAATGTGTCAGTTTGTTTACTTGTTTGTGTGAAGTTTTGACTCTTGTGCGTTCATGTTCAGAGTATGATCTTTAAATTAAGAGTGAGTTAAGTAGACCAAATAGTCAGGGTCAGGGATTCCATTTAACTTGGGGACTTAGGAAGATCTTCTGTTTAGTATCGTCGGATCTTGATTTCTTTGAGTATTATGTAGTTTAAGTTAAAATTATGTCTTTCAGTCCTGAATTTGTTGGCCTAACGATACCACGGATTTGGTAAGGGCGGTTTTTTCTTTGACAAGTTGAGAAGTCCACATTGTTCCTGTGGTTTTCACTCTGGGTTGGCCAATCAGGGGTGTAGCGGCTTTTCTATCTCTTGGGAATGCAGATAAGTTTGGCTCCTCCACGGGACTGCAGTGGGAGGTTAAATTCCTTTGGATACCATTTTGAATAAAAGGTCTTATTCTGGAGTGTGAGGGACCTTCTTTCTGCTTTTAATGCAGTTACATTTTTGCTCTTGCACGTTACTACTGTTCACGTTTAAGTTCCAATGAACGGGAGGTTTAAAGCCTATAGGAGGGAGGGAGGGAGATCTCAAAAACACTTTATTTAGTGCTATTTGTTCAGTCTTTAAATTTTTTTTGGTTTATCCAACAAAATTCTGTGCAAAGTGCAACTCATAATTTTCAACAAAGCAAATAATATTATTGTAACACCAGCGCTGTTTAAAAGCATCTACATCCCCAATCGCCTTATAAAACTTATACTCCAGCCAGACTCTGGCTCTGACGTTACAGAGGAACACAGGAGGGGCCTCATGCCCTGCTCTGCCCTCCACCTTAGTTCTCCGGCTGATGTACACGGCCATTTTCGCTTCTCCTAAGAGATAATTTACTAGCTGCCACTTAAAAATATTACTTTTTTTCTATCCAGCACCAAAGATAAAAACTTTATCAGAAAAAAACACATTCAACAGACTAAAAACCAAAGTTAAAAGAGAGAAAAAAACTGAGTCTCGGGCACTCAGTAAAAATATGGAAAACTGTCTCCCGTAGGCCACAGAACGGACATGTGTTTGAAACAGCAGGATTTAAAACCGAGATAAAAGTATTTGAGGCGATGGCACCATGTAGTACCCTCCACTGGAGGTCGGCGGTCCGTTGTTTGAGGGGGGGCTTATATAAAACCCTCCACTGGGGGCGGGTCCCCCCCCACCCTGGCCTGTTGCTCCATACTGTGGGGGGTCTGCCGCTCAGTCCTTTCTTGTGTATTGCTTTGACAATGTTCTCATATAATGTAGCCTTGTCGGCCCGGTGCAGGCTGAGCTTGCCCGGGCTACTGACAGCTAACAGGGGGCCGGTCTCTTCACCTAACGCTGGGCTCAGGATGATGTCTGGGAAAGGGTCCGTGGGGTCTGGTATTGCCTCTCCTCGGGAGTACTTCATGAGGAGGCTCCTCTCCGTCCCACAGAGCTTCTGCCTCCAGAGCTCCAGCAGCTTCTGAACCACCCTGACCGATCGAATGCCCAGGAGAGAGCCCAGGGCCCCGGCCCCCGTCAGCTCCGGCCCTGCAGCCTCCACCAGCTGCTGCCGGCTCACAGTCTTTGACCTATACAGTGTTGTCAGCAGCCCCTGGCGTCACGCTACAGATGTCCAGCCTGCTCCCATGGATCAAAGGCTCCTTTAGTAACCAGTGCAGAGAGTTAAAATGTTCACATGTTTTATGATTAAAAATGGCCCAAGACTTAAAAACGCCCTGATAAAAAGGAGGAAGCCCATTCAACTTTAAAAATTTTGAATCAGTTAAAAACAGAGCAGTATCCAGCCCCAATTTACTCACATCTCTGAAGATACAGCTGGTCACGTTCCTCCATACCAAATCGGACGGCCCTGTCAGAAACCTTTTTAGTCTGAAAGTGAGTTCTGCTGGCCAGGTGGATGAGGCCCTGTCCCCCCTCCTCTCTCGACAAGTATAGCACCCCCTGTGGCACCCAGTGCAGACCCCCCCAAAAGAAATCAAGCATTTTTTTTTGGATTTCCGCTAGTAGGCCAGAGGGGGGGTCCACACAAGACAGACGATGCCACAAAAGGGATGCAACAAGATTATTTAAAACTCTACCTCTGTACGACATTTGAGGGAGCAGGCATTTCCATCTTCTCATTTTTTCCTCTGCTCTTTCAATGACAGTCTCCCAGTTTCTCTTCACCACCGCCTCATTCCCGAGAAACACTCCGAGATATTTTAACCCGTCCCTTCTCCAGGCAAGGCTCTGGGGGAGAACCAGGAGACCATCAGACCATTCACGATCATCTGCATAGGCCGATAAAACAATGCTTCCACTAAAACCAGGTAAAATTAGACCTTCAATATTAAGACGTATTTTGTTGAGGAGGGGTTCCAGGGAGAGTGCATAGAGCATCCCAGACAGAGCACAGCCTTGCCTGACACCTCTACACACTCTAAAAGGAGCACACAGACTACCGTTGACCTTTAGCACACTCTCAACCTCACTGTACAACACCTTGATCTTAGCTATAAAACCAGCGCTGAACCCAAACTTCTCCATAACTTTCCAGAGGAGTTGTGTTCAACGCGGTCAAAAGCCTTTTCCTGGTCCAGAGAAATCAAACCAGTGTTAAAACCCAATGAGCTGGAGACGTCCAAAACATCTCGAATAAGGTGGACATTGTCCACCATGGACCTGCCGGGCACACAGTAGGTCTGGTCCTGGTGGATGACCTGCTCCATAGCTTTCCCCAGCCTGGAGGCAAAAAGTCTGGACAGAAGCTTATAATCCACACACAGCAAAGACACAGGGCGCCAGTTTTTTATATCTTGCAGGTTACCTTTCTTTGGGAGGAGAGTGATGACCGCTCTGCGGCATGAAGCGGGCATTGAGCCAGAGGCCAGACTCTCATTAAAAACATCTAAAAGATCATTGGCAAAGATGTCCCAAAAGGCTTTATAAAACTCACTTGTGAGGCCGTCTATGCCGGGAGCCCGCCGTCCCTGCATGCCCTGCAGGGCGGCGTATAGTTCTTGCATCTCTAACGGCCCTTCAAGACAGGAGTTGGTCTCCGCAGAGACCTGAGGCAGTCCACCAGTGAACCCCTCTATCAGTGAGTCCTCCTCATACTCGCTGCTGTAGAGGGAAGTGTAGAACTCTACTGCACGCCTCCGGATCTGGCCTGGCTCGACAATCTCCTGCCCTGTGTCTGAAAGCAGTGTGTGGATTACTCGCTTCTGCCCATTCTTCCTCTCCAGGCTGAAGAAATAGCTAGAGGGAACATCCATCTCCGCATTGGCTTGAAACCGGGACCTGACCAGTGCACCCTGTACTTTACTTTCCAGCAGGTCAGCTAATGCTAGCTTTTTAATTTTGAGGACTTCATTATGTCCTCGATCTCCTGTGGATTCACCTAAATTCTCTAGATCCACTATATCTATCTCCAGGTCCTTCATAGATCTAGTGATGTCTCTAGTGACATTGAGGGTGTGCTGTTGACATAAAAGTTTGATTTCTGTCTTGCCATGGTCCCACCACTGCCTAAGACTGCTAAAATCATTCTTCCTCTGCCTAAAAACATCCCAAAAATAAATAAACACCTCCCTAAACTTTCTATCAAACGTTAAAACAGAGTTAAAATGCAAGTATGCACTTTTAGGCTTTACATTTCTAATAAAAACCTGACATAAAACCAAAGTGATCAGTAAAAACAGCTGGGATAATGGTGCATGATTTATAAATATTAAAATGATGCTTAAAACAATAAATACGGTCTAGTCTGGCTGAGGATATCCTACTCTCTCTGAGGTGGGACCACGTGTACTGTCGGCAGTCTGCACTCACATCCTTCACACACACACCCTGTGCATTTACACTACTCACCCGGTGCGTAGCGTCCTCTACGGCAGCAGCACCACGCGGCGCAGCACGTGGAGCGGCCAGCGCATCATATATCGTCATATTTATCATATATCATATACCTACCGTAGACAGTTGTCTACGGTGAGATACCACTTGTTTCAGCAAATTCGATTTACAAGACATCCGGCCGTGGTTTCTTTCTACAACCGACACAGAGCCACTGAGGCACTCCCCAACCAAAACCCAGGGAGGAGGTCCCAGAATAAAATCAGAATAACATTTATTGTTTTATTTATAATTTCTGATTAATATCTTATTATTCTTAAGGCACTTATGGAAGCATTAACTAATAAAACGAGAAATCATCGGCTAAACACACGAGAACATTCAGTTGGATCCAATGAGTTGTTTATTGCAATTATGCTTCATTAACAAATAAGACAGAAAAATAGTCCCTTACAAGTGCACAATTAACACGAGGACTAAAACAATAGAAGCAGCAGACTTTACAAATCATCAACAGGTGAGCACGTATCTTTAATAACTGAACATGTTCTGCGACCGCTTGGTTCCCAACAGAACACAAAAAATCAAGATTCAGTCTCAAGTAATTTACAACATTATCCCATCTTGGTTATTATGAATAAAATATAAAATCTGCTTTAAATCAGGTCGTAAATCAGGATTATGACAAAAATGATGATATAAGAGCCCTTATGACCAAAACTGGTGAAGTCTAAAAAATATACAAACATTGACCATCAATAGGTATTTTATGTACATTTCAAATAATAAATGTGCTTATCTAACTGGGAGATCTGAAAACTCTTTTGATGGTTAATCATGCTATACTTTAAAGAAGAGAGAGAGAGAGAGAGGGGGGGAGAGGGAGAGGGAGAGACTGGCTGTGTCCCAATTCCTAGGACGCATCCTTCGAAGGCTGCATTCGAAGGATGCGTCGACGCCGATTGCGTCACAGCGTCGCGCCAAGTGCTGTCCCAATTCCAAGGGTCCTTCAAATGCGGCCTACGAATGCAGCCTTCTTTTCCCGGATTTGAAGGATGCATCGGCTGTATCCTTCACGGCCCAACGTATCCCAAGATCCTTCACGGCCCAACGTATCCCTCCCAAGATTCATTGCGCATTCAATCAATGGAGATGGCGGAGAATGGTGATTTAAGTTCTGCATTTAAATGTAAGTATTTGGTTTCTAGTCACTCGAGTATTTAACGATACAAATGTTAAAAATACAAGGGCCCTTAAAACTTTTTTCATTAAAGTAATAGGCAATATAAGTAAGGTAACGTTACAGTTAGTGACGCTGTAACGTTAACTAAGAACACCCGTTAAGCCCTATAGTTTCAAATTTAAGAGGTTAAAATGGTTATATTTACCGAAATTGTGGCGATTATATAGATAATTTGCTACTCTGTAACGTTAGATAAATGGACCAACGCGAACACAGGTTGTGGACCCTGGTTTTCAGACCGTAACGTTACAGACGTTGGGATTGATTACAGTTAACTTGGTTATTTTGCTATTTAAGCTGCTTTTGTCTGGTAGTGTAAAGCAAAACTAATTCTAACATTTGGTTTTGGTTTAGGGGGCCAGCAGCATACTGCTCGATTTATTCTATTGAGGGGGGAGAACGATGAGCTGTTCACCGGGGTGAAATACTCAGCAAGTGTGGCTTGGGGGTAAAGAAACAATCGTTTATTTATATCGTAAGTTAGTTTATAAAAATTATTATAGGCCATTTATATATCTACATTTGACCATCTTGTAAAGGTTAGTTAAATTAGCCCTCATTAAACAGCAGGACAGATACAACATCCCCAGAAATCGTTTACTAAGATGTCCTATTTTGGGTTATTAAAGAAAGAAAGACAAAAAAAGTCACAGCTCGCATCAGTACTAGACAGCACTAGAAAAACACACAAAGAAAAAGGGTGTTTTGACTTCTACTGGATGTCTTATTATTATGGGCTTCATAAGATGGTCAAATATATATATTATAAATGGCCTATTGTTAACATGGGCTATTAACATGATTGATAAATGTGTCTCTTGTTTTCTCTGATTAATAATGTCTCTGTGTTTAGGACAATTCTGGAGAAAATATGCCTGCAGGGGAAGGTGACTCCCCTGCAGGCAAAGAAAAAATGGGACAATTTAAAAAAAAATATATAAAGTATGTACATGTATTTTTAAATATACATTATTTGTTTTAACCATGCAAGTTAATAAACACTTTTGCTGAAATTTGTTTTGATACTGCTCTTGTTAACTGCCATGATTGATTTCCTCTGCCTTAGGATTGCAAGTATCCAGGGTCAGGAGAGGGGGTAGGTGGGAAACCCGGTGCTGCCACTTGGCCCTGGTTTGTCCCCATGGATGAGGTATTGGGACAGAGGCATTCCACCAACCCCCCTGTCCTAATTGCCTCCATCCCTGAGAACACACCAGGGCCAATGGCCAGGTGGAGGACAAGGATCAGGAGGAGGAAAGACAGCGAGGGCCACGGTCCAGAAAGAGGGACAGAGAGGAAGACATGTTCCAGAGTAGCTCACTATCTTCCGAAAAGGACTCAAGACTCACCTGTTCAGAGTCCACCTCGACTGCATAGCCACCCTCCCCCTTCTGGCCACCATTGTACACTGTGTTGAATTGTATTGTATTGTATTATTGTACTTAACTGTGTAGCAACTGCAGTGGCTGCTATCATGGCTGTAACACGGCGAATTGTTTAGCCTAGCGATTGTGGTACTTGCACTTGGTTCTATGAACTTCCTTTCTGTAACGACAGCGATATATTGATGCACTTCTTATGACAAATGTACTTATTGTAAGTCGCTTTGGATAATAGCGTCTGCTAAATGCCCTAAATGTAAATGTAAGTGTTCCAGTTAATAAAAGAGGACATGAGGCTACAAAGGGAGGCAGAGGAGAGAAGAGCCCAGGAGAGCAGGGAAAGAATGGATAGTTTTTTCTCAATTTTGGAGCGTTTGGTGGACAAATAACTTATGGTCCGATATATTTAACACATTATTATTTACATATTTATTGAAATTAACTTATTTAACTAACTTTTTTGATTAACTATTTATTAAAATCCTTAGACCTACTAACTTTTTTGTATTGACTAATGTATTCCTATGTAACTTATAAAACATATATACAACAATAAAACTATTTACAACAAACATTCATGTGACTACTTACAATAATTACTATAAAACTACTATAGACAAAAACATAATGATCAATAATAATTTTTGTTGGTTTCTTTTTTTCGCGCTGTCCGGTATAACTTCTGTTTACTAACAGGTCAGTTCAGCTGTCAGGGTTGCTAGGTGACAGGAGCAGCGTGGTCACGCAAGTGAAAGGGCTGTAACGGTTTGTTAGGTAAACCAGAAATGCTCCGTAGGCTAGACCGTCCCATTTCTTCGGCCTTCGGAGTGTCCTTCGCGGTCTACGAAGGCCGCATCCTTCGAAGGACGCGGTCTACGAAGGATGCGTCCTATGAATTGGGACAGAGCCTGTGTGTGTGTGTGTATGTGTTTCTTTTATGTGTTTGAATGTGTAGGTGTGTGTGTGTGCGCGTGCCTGTGCGTGTTTGTTTGTGTGCGTGTTCGTTTGTGTGCGCGCCGGGGCGGAGGGGGCTGCACTTTTTTTTCTTTTGCCGCGGGGCCCCCACAGAGGCCCCGGGGCCCCGCGGCAGTTTTTTTTTTCCTACAACCGACACAGAGAGGCTGAGGCCCCCCACCATACCCACACCCCCGGGAGGAGGTCCTCCTGGGTGAAGGAGGAGCAGAAGGTGTGGAGGTGTGTCAGTGTGTCTGAGGACCCTCCTCCACCTGGGGACACTCTGTAGAAGGACAGAGAGCCAGCAGGCCGGTCCAGATACACTCCTACTCTGGTGGAGCCAGCGGGGGGGGGAGGGAGGTCTGTCTCTATACCGTTGTACCAGACAGAGTAACGACCATCAGAACAATAAAGAACCCAGGACTTGTTGTTCCGTCCAAGCCTGCTGTCCCCCCCCCCCTACTCTCCTTGTGATTCCTCTGTATGTCACTCCTATAACAACCCGTCCTTCCCACTCTACCTCCCAGTAACAGCGGCCAGTCAGAGCCTCTCTACCAAACACCTGGTCCCAGTAGTCAAATCTCTCTGGGTGATCCGGATACGACTGGACCTCTCCAACCGCCGTCACCTTCCTGTTGTCCTCAGACAGAGAGAGTCGTCTGTAGGCCGTGTTGGGGTCCAGTGTGAGTTCACAGGCATCTGAGGGAGAACCAGACATGATGAGCTGCTGAACCATTCTTCATCCTCATCATCATCATCACTTGTACTGTTCTCCTGCGCTCTATGTACATATACATAGATATGAACACATACATACATACACATATCTATACAAACATAGATACACACACCTCAACAATAACGTTATGAACACATCAACAACAATGTTATGAAAACATCAACAACAAACTTCTCTCCTTGGATCCAGAACTTACCAAAGACAAGCAGCTCAGCGCTGGGATTGGCCATGCCAGCGCTGTTGCTCGCCATGCAGCAGACCATGTTCACGCCGTACCTCCCACCTCTGACGAAGAGGAAGCCCCTCTCCACTCAGGCCTCTGATTGGTCGTCTGTGCCGTCCCTCTCCAGGGGCCTGCCGTTGTGGAGCCACTCTACTGTGGGCTCCGGCGCGGCAGGTGTAGCGGGCCGTTGCCCACGGGCAACACGTGGGTAGAGGAGTGGAACTCTGTGATGCTGGGGGCCTCCTCCTCATCCTCCGTGGGCATCACTGAACCTGAAGAAACCAGGAGTAGAGGAGTGAACGTTTACAACACGGATCTATAGATGCAGCGTCAGACACTCCCTTCACTCTCTCCTAACACCTGTCCACTAGAGGGCGACCCGGGGGATTCACACCCAGTATTCTCGCCAGTATTCTCGCCTCACCTATACAAATAAATGGAATAAATATACCCACAACAGAAGAGTTCTTCTCATATCTGGGAAGCATTGTAAGATATGATGGAGGAACAGGCAATGACATCAAAAGCCGACTCAACAAGGCCAGAAACACATTCAGAATGATGAACAATGTGTGGAAGTCCACGAAGTACAGCATCAACACCAAACTCAAGCTATACCAGAGCTGTCTTCTCTCCACCTTACTATACAGCTTTGAATGCTGGAGGATGACAGAGAAAGACCTTTCCAAGATCTCTGCATTCCACACAAGAAACCTCAGAATAATCATGCGTATTTTCTGGCCTAACACCATCTCCAACCAGCAATTACTTGCTCGGACCAACCAAGAAAGTATAGAGACCATCATTACAAGAAGGCGGTGGAGATGGATTGGACACATCATGCGAAAAGAACAGGATGACATTACAAAAACCGCCCTACACTGGACACCCGAAGGCAAGCGAAAGAGAGGACGACCCAAAGAAACCTGGCGTTGAACAGTGGAGAAAGAACTGAAAGCCATGAAGCAGACCTGGAGTTCAATACAAAAGCTTGCCCAAAACAGACAGGAGTGGAGATCCTTTGTTGCTGCCCTACATGCCAGTAGGCATAAAGGGCAGTAAGTAAGTGATTCTCGCCTGCCTTTTCATACATGATTGAGTATCACAGCAGTGTCTACAAAGATTACCCAGGGAGGGGAAGTCACTCCACGAAGAGAATAACGAGTCGGGGGCGGAGCTTGAAGAGAAGAACGCAAAACAGTTCAGCAGCTCAAATATAAACTAGTGCAGGTGAACCCAGAAAGGGTTGACCCTTGTGACCTGACCTCAGTAGACCACAATAGAAACCTGACCTCAGTAGACCACAATAGAAACCTGACCTCAGTAGACCACAACAGAAACCTGACCTCAGTAGACCACAATAGTAACATGACCTCAGTAGACCACAATATAAACATGACCTCAGTAGACCACAATAGAACCCTGACCGCAGTAGACCAAAATAGAAACCTGACCTTAGTAGACCACAATAGAAACCTGACCAGACCACAATAGAAACGTGACCTCAGTAGAACACAATAGAAACCTTACCTCAGTAGACCACAATAGAAACATGACCTTGGTAGACATAAACACATCCAACAACCTTTCAACTCTTAAAGAGTATATTTACTGTATCTACGGCACAGAGAACAGAAAGGAGGAACCGTTCTCCACTCATGAACACAAACAAAGCCTACGGACCCTCTTTGTTCCGCTCAGTCTCCAGATGATCCAGGTCTAGGACCTTCTCACAGATCCAGTGCTGCAGTCTGTTACACGGTTCTTCGGACCAGCCGTCCTCCCCTGCTACGACACAGTCTCTTGCTCCGCCGTCATCGCGTGGTTTAACGTGTCTCCAGCTGAGAACCACGAGGAGGAGACAGTGGAGGTCAGTCTGTCACTCTCAGAGAAGAGATGCTGCTGAATAGAGTCTTCAGCCTTACCTTGAATTCATGGGTGTACCATCCACCCACTTGAGGGTCCCCTCTTTCTCTCGATCACTCAGTCCAATCCAGGAAGTACCCATCAATCTGCTGACAAACGCCTGTTTCCAAAGGTAATAGCATCTGTTGTCATGACCACAAAGTACACACACACACACACACACACCAGTTCTTCTCTGCTGTTGATGACCACCAGGTCTGCCTTTCTCTGCAGACAGTCTTCTCTACTGGCCCTCCAGCCCTTCTTAGTAGTAGAAACACGGTTGAGACTCTTGTCGTGAAGCATCCAGCCCTGAGGTGTCAATTCAACCCTTTGAATGTAAAAGAACATCCTGAACAAACAGAGAACTGCTTATCTTACGGTCTTGGTTATGGACACACAACCCTGAGACCTGACCTTAACAGACCACATAGAAACATGACCTTAATAGACGACAATAGAAACCTGACCTTAGTAGACCACAATATGAATCACTGAAGCAGAGGGTGTTTTTGAAGTGAATGTTAATGACGAGATAGATTTAATAACTTGTATAAAACCCTCACCGAGTTCATCCAGTAAGTGCTCTCTCCCCTCTATCCAGCGTGACCGTGAGTCTAGGACAGGACAGAGGAATCTAGAAGATATGAGCTCTAAAACAGAACGACATCGTCTCTAAACATCACAGGACCCACAGCCAAACACAAAGTCATAATATTAATACTAATTAAAATAGTAATAACTACAGTTATCAACTACAGATAACCATAGCAACGCCGGTAAACAAACCCCTCAAAGCCCAATCCCTACTTGCTACGGCCGTCCGGAGGCTCACACAGCTTTTGGCCGTAATATCATATATAAAATTATATAATATTATATGCTATTATATATAGATCTCCGGTAGTGCAAACGGCAACTATCCTTTTCCTCCTCCATGCTGCGGTTTACCCCGTACTGCACTGTAGGGAACGGTTGGCCGGTTGAACGCTGATTGGCTGTTACGTTACGTCACTCAGTGGCCCCGCTGTTGAACGCTGATTGGCTGTTACGTTACGTCCCTCAGTGGCCACGCTGTTGAAAGCTGATTGGCTGTTATGTTATGTCACTCAGTGGCCACGCTGTTGAATGCTGATTGGCTGTCATCACACGAATGTCGCGGCAAAGTTCAAATTTTTCAACTCGTGTGAAAGGCTGCAGCCTTCACTTTGGGAAACAGCCAAAGTGTTGCATTGCAAATCCTCATGAACGCGCTCGCCGGTGCAGGGCGCTACAAATCAAATCTTGTAGCAGAATTTTTCTAGCAAAGAATTTGCCCTATTCGCGTCTCTACGTTGAATTTGTATGGAGTCATGTCGCCCCTTCGCATTTGGTGTGGACGCACCTTCACCTGTGCGACAGGCCTGCTATTATATAGCAGTAAGATGTTTAAAAACATAACGTCTAACCTGGGCGAGTCACGGTGTGTGCGTGTGTGTTCTTACCTGGGCGCGTGTGTCGATGACGGAGCCGTTATGTTTGAAAACATAACGTGTTACCTGGGCGAGTGTCGCTGCGGTGTGTGCGCGTACGTGTTAGTGGTGGATTTAATGATTTGTTTACGTGACCCAGTTCGCGTGATTCAGTTCACCAAGAGGAGTCGTTCGCGAATCGTTCGTTAGTTTGTTCGTTCAGTCGAGTTTCCAGTTGCACTAAGTCCACTGAGTCTGACTGACTCAGCTGAGAACCGTGCATTGGCGTCCATTACATGAAGCGATTTACCGCTACCGGAAACCAGGCTGAACGAACAAACGATTCGCGAACGGCTCCTCCCAGTTCAGTGGAGGAGGTGGAGGAGTCGTTCGCGAATCAGCCTGGTTTCCGGTAGCGGTGAATCGCATCATGGAATGCACGCCATTGCACGGTTCTCAGCTGAGTCAGTCACTCTCAGTGCTACCGGAAACTCGACCGAACTTGGAGGAGTCGTTCGCGAATCGTTGGTTCGTTCAGCCTGGTTTCCGGTAGCGGTAAATCGCATCATGGAATGCACGCCATTGCACGGTTCTTAGCTGAGTCAGTCAGACTCAGTGGAGTTAGTGCTACCGGAAACTTGTTCGTTCGCTCAGTCAAGTTTCCGGTGAATCGAATGGTGAACGAGACGACCGAACGAACGAGAGAAACGAACCGGTTCGGTTCGTTCGTCCTAAAGACTTGTTCATTCAACCGGTTCGCGAACGAACGAGCCAACACTAGTGCGTGTGTTTTCTTACCTGCGCGTGTGTCGATGGCGGAGCCATTACGGTTAAAAACATAACCTCTTACCTGGGCGAGTGTGTCGCTGCCTTTGTATTGGCTAGCGGTGTGTGTGCGTGCGTGTGCGTGTGTGTGTGTGTGCTTCCGTGTATGTTTGTGCACAGCTGCGTATGTGTGCGGTGTGTGTGTTCGGTGTGTGTGGATGCGGTGTGTATGTGCA
Organism: Gadus morhua; assembly: GCF_902167405.1. Lineage (NCBI taxonomy): Eukaryota > Metazoa > Chordata > Actinopteri > Gadiformes > Gadidae > Gadus > Gadus morhua. Next base: position 2,610,375 of record NC_044054.1, read on the forward strand.
TGCTTGCGGTGTATGTATGCGTTTGCGTGTGCTGTGTGTGTGTGGGAGCTGCAGGCTGCTTGGCACGTGCACCCTGACCAACTTGAGTAACTGGTGCGACAGGCCTGATATTATATAGAAGTAAGACTAGAGTGTCCGTGTGTGCGTTGCCTGAGCTCAACCTCTAGTTGTTTTTAAACCCATAGCTATATTATGGAAACCCCGGTCGATATTGTATTTAATTTCTGAGCACATAATGTAATAACATTTTGCATATAATGTCACAACGTATAATATATTGGTTCACCTATAACGTAATGAAGCAAGCATAATAATTTTCTCCTTAGTTTTAAGTTTGCCGTATTTGTATATCAGAAGATTCAACCCTGTAGTAGGGTAGGAAGGGGGGGTTCCCATGCACCCGAAAGGTATATTTTTCTAACCAAGCTTTTTGTAATCCTTAAGGTGTCTAGTAAAGGAATTTTGATGTTCCCCATGCAAATTATTGTCCCATGTATGATTTTTCTCACCATCTTTTGTGTCTGTGCTTGATTTTCGCTGTGAAAAATGAAAACTTTAAATCTACATAGATCTTGAACAATACATTCTACAGACACAATCCACCCCATTTTCTCTTTGTCTTTGCCCAACTAGTCTTCGAGCCAATGTTCTATTCCCTAGCGGCGCCGCCGCGGATTTCCCTTTCGTATACGGTCGTTGCCATCTGAAAGGGTCGATGCCCGACTATGACGTATTGAGTCAAAACACACCGCGTACATCACAGCGTTGCAACTATGGTTACTATGATGAAACAAAGACTGGCTATGATGGCAGACACAAACGGAATGAAAGAACTTATAGAGTCGGCAATTCAAGATATAAATACAAAATATTTGTACAATACAACAACGATTAATGATAATTATGTTCTTGCGTCACTACAAGAAGATTGGGGCATTTATTTGGCTCTGCCAAACCTGTGTCCCTGTCCTCCCGCTCTTGTTGGTCTTTGTCTTTCCAATCCTATAAATATATATATCAAAAATCAAGGTTTGCCTTTGCATTTGTTGCCTTTTCTACAATACTGAATTTCTCTCTCAAGACACATACATACACCAACATCAATTTACTTCATATCTTACTTGTGAATCTATTATTATTATTATTATTACATTACACTTAGCTGACGCTTTTATCCACTTACAACCCTCTGATGTTAAGTCCACCTTAAACATTAGGCCACGGCTGCCTAATGCATGTGACAATAAGCTTATACTTGCGTCCATTTCATTATTTATTAAGGAATTATGGTAGCAGCTAGTGCATACAGAACCTTGCGTACTTCCAAGGGCAAGTTTTTCCACATTCTCCCAGTCACTTTGGAAACGTGTCCAATGTCTGCTTCATTTCCCCCGTTTCCAAGCTCTTTTATGACATCGGACTGTTAAGGTGCGGCCACACCAGACGCGTATCTCGCGTACTTCGCGTATGAAATCGCCATTTTTTCCATAGGGAACCATTGGTTTACGCGCGTATTACGCGTATTAAGCAACATTTTACGCGCGTATAGCGCGTATGTGGCGCGTATATTTACGCGCAATACGCGCTATACGCGCGTATATCGCGTACATTTCAAGAGTTCAAAAAATTGAACTTTTTACGCGAAGTACGCGAGATACGCGTCTGACGAGACACGCATTGCCCAATCAGCGTTGAGCTTGACCCGACGTCACTGGCAGAGAGTAGTGAGCTTGGACAGAAGCATACGGCCGACATCTTTCTTTATTCTGTGTGGAAATAGTAACATAGTTACGCCATTAAATGCTTTTATGGAAACATTTCTAGCGAGAAATGTGCATTTTACTTTCATAATGTTCACTCGGTGAATGTGAAGGATGTTTGGTTTGATAGTTATGACGAAGAGGGAACGCTCCGTTCACTTGCATGGACAGAGTCTCTGGTTACTAAGCAACCTCAACGTCTTGGCGGACTATTTCTCTGCTGATCAACACTACAGACACTACACGAACAGAAATGGAGGTCGATCAAAATATCATCGTCGCCGTGTGCGGCCGTCCTGTCCTGTACGACACCACGATGGTGTCGTACAAGGACAGGAACAAAACAGAGAGGGCGTGGGTCGACGTGGCAGAGGATATTGGCGTTCCTGGTAAGATCAGTGAATAATGTGTGTGTGTATTTTGCTTGGCTTCAGCTATCAGTTGTGTTCTACTATGAAAAAAGTTAGCGCCGGTTAGCGGTAGCACCAGTTAGCAGTAATATTAAGTGATACTACTACAACAGACTGTCTCGCTTGTCAGGTTACACAACTTAATATGTATATATGTTCTAGTCAGTGGACGTATGTCGCAGGAGGTGGAAGTCACTCAGGGACAGGTACATGAGATACAAAAAGAATGAAAAGGAGGGAAAAAAGAGCGGGTCAGCGGCAGGGAGAGTGGACACGTGGAGATTTGCTAGGGTCCTGTCCTTCCTCGACCCCTTTGTCACCCCGAGGGAGACCAGCAGCAATTTACCTCTGGGGGCAGAGGAGGTTGAGGGGGACGGGGCTCCAGAGACTCCACTGTCAGGGGCAGGAGAAGATGAGGAGCTTGAGCAGGCAGCAGCATCGCACAATACAGGTTTGTTGACAAGTGAAGACACGTACAGCTTCTGTATTATGGCCACAGGAACGATTTACAGTGCTGCACGATTCTGTCTATCTTAAATGTGCAATATAGATATATATCATCCAAGCAAAAAAAAAACAAGTCTTCTTTCTCAATAACATAGACCAGCCCAGCAGTGAGTCTGATATAGAGGACGCTGATGCTGCTCCTGCTCCTGCTCCTGCTCCTGCCCCTGTCCCTGCCGCTGTCCCTTCCCATGTACCTGTCCCTGAGGCTGCCCCTGCCCCAAGACCACAGGGCGGTATGTACAGGACAAAGATGTATTGCATTAATTTCAGGGGTTCAACTATGTTTATGGCTAACCGTTTAAGCTTTAACTGATAGAAGACGGTTTATGGATTACTACTAGTGCCGTCAAGCAATTTAAAAAATTGATCAAATTAATTACAGGCTCTGTGATTAATTCATCTAAATTAATCGCATACCTATACGACACTTTTATGCCCGTTTATAAACAGCTGTATAGCCTACCGTTCGTTTCTCTCCCTTTTCTCTCTCGTAACTTCTTGATACTCCCCTGATTAATTAATCTAAATGAACGCGTTAATTTGACAGCCCTAATTACTACTATAAGTTAAAGTTACAACACTTCAAACCAAACACGCATGCATGTTCAACAGGCTTTTCACTTGTGAAGTATTGCACTAACTTACAAATGATGGTGTTTTACATTCCATACAGCGACGAAGAGGAAGAGAGCAGCCAGGGTACCGGAGGGGAATACTGTCCAGACAGCCATCCTCCAGGCCCTGCAGAGGCATAATTCTGTGCCTACCCCTACCCCCCTTTCTGGGAATGAGCACTTTGCCATGGGCCTAGTTCCTTCCCTGGATAGATTGCCACCTGAAGTACTGGAGTACGTTAAATTCCAAATCCGTAAAGTCATATTTGACCATTCTAATTTCACCGTTCAATTGGAACCTATTTAAGCTTATTAGCTAGTGGTGGTGACAATCTCTCCAGGGAAAGAACTAGGCTGATGTCACTGTTAACTGTTCATTTGTTATTGTTCTGTTCTGTTTATATTATATTGTTCTATGTTATTTTTATTATTTATATTTTTATAATTATTTTTTAAATAAAATATTTCTCACAACTCTTCTCTCAATATATGATTGTAAGTTCTAGCATGCATGGACACAAATATACATTTTTAATAACACTACTTAATTGAACAATTTTAAAAACAATTTAATAATAATGAAGGAATCCCTTTTGTTTTGTGTGGGTGGCTCTTAAAAGAGCCGTTTTGGGGTTGTTGTGCACTGCACTATACGATGGTGTCATGCCACGAGACGGTCCCTTCTGCAGAGAAGTAGGAGGTGAAGGTCTCGCGGATCCGGATGGCCTCTCCCCCGGCATTGTTGGCAGCCACTCTCCCCAGCCCTGGCAGAGGCAACACCACACCAACAGGGAGGCAATCTCTCACTTCTGCTGTTGGTGCTGTTCTGCGGAGGAGGTTGTGGAGAGGGGGAGGATGCGTCCGGGGAATGGCCTCATGAGGTTGGTCCGTAGCGGAAAGGCCTCGTCCGCTACAAACACATGAGGCAGGGGTCCTCTCTGCGCAGCCGCTGACAGTACTCTGTCAGCAGGGAGCTTGAGATCGCCAGCTCGGAGGGCCTGACCAAACACCGAGTTGGCCAGAATTCCTCCATCACTGGTTCTCCCATAGCCCCCCACATCGATGATGCGGAAGCACTTGTCTGCGTCGACAACTGCCAAGAGAACAATGGAAAATGTTCCCTTGTAGTTGAAGAACTGCGAACCGGAGTTCGCAGGGGCCTTCAGAACAACATGCTTCCCTTTCGATGGCACCGCAACAGAGAGGGAAGTTCCACTGCTCCTCGAACTGCTGCGCAATCACCCTCCAGTCCTCGGTAGTGGGCACAGCCATGAACTCCTCCACCAGGCAGTCCCATATAGCCGTCACCCCATCGGACACGATGGAAGCCACGGTGGAGGACCCGACCCGGAAGCTGGTGGCTATCGTCCGGAACGAATCGCCAGTAGCCAGGAATCTGCAACACATGAATAATTTATTTTAGCCTCATTGAGAATTTTTGTTGTATACCAAATATGTAGGCCAATTATCTCACTGATATCACTGCACAGGTATATGTCTTGACTAGTGTTTACAGTGGATTTGCATCAGCTTATTTTACTTTCAAAAACATGACAAGGAGGTCAAGAATGAATATTTTGGAGCCATGATGCATTTATTTATTTTGTTTATATAAAACTCTGGTGACATGCATGTATATGAAGATTTGCGTTTAGGTTGAAACCATAGATAATAAATAAAAACACTGTTGAAACACTGGGTGGAGCATTGACAGGAAATGCATAGCAGGTAGGTGCAAGAGGGGAAACAGATGTGCAAAGCAAACTGCTTTATCACCATGTTGTCAGCACGCTTTCGTTTGACTTGTGTTGAATTTAACCCAATGAATATTGACTGATGTCACAATGGCCTATGCTCCCCCGTGCTTAGTTGAGCATAGTGCACGATGCTTGAATAAATGGGTATGCACTATCAGACCACGCGCCCGAACAATTTCTCCCCGTTATGTATATAGTTTTTGACTACAGAATGTGCTGATTGTTATAGAGTAATTAGGCTATGAAACCGCAACTTACCGGAGACAGACAGACAGGCGCTCCGCAGTTGATATGGAGCGCCTGTAGTTGGTGTCCTGACGGGAGATCCTGGCACCAACCCGGGCTAGCAGGTCATCGAACTGGGCCCGACTCAGTCGAAAGTACCGCTGAAACCGGCCGTCATCCAGGCGGAGTTCTTGGAGCAAGTGGTGAAACTCACCCAGCTGTAGCCGTCTCCGGAGGATGTCGTGCACCCAAACACGACGGCGTTTGCGTTTGCGACGCTCCTCGGACTCCCACAGCAAATAAAGCGCAGCGATGGTGCCGATATCAGCCATGTTTCAGAACAAAAGAAAATAGAGGGGGGGGGGAGTTTTTGGCGGGCTCATCTAGGCGAGTGACGTAGGCGCGTATACCGCGTACAATTTTTTGACACAAAATGGTCAAGCAACATTTTACGCGCGTATCTCGCGTAAAAAGTACGCGAGATACGCGTCTGGTGTGGCCGCACCTTTAAACATAGCAATGGCAAACGGTGTTACATGGCAACCATTCATATGGAGGGAATATATTTCTTGGCGGAAGAATGATTATCTATGAATATATCGTTACATTTTTCGTTGCTGTGCCTTTGTTTAATTAAATCTTGCTAGATCAACGTAGTAACCGTTTAAGAAAAGCAATAAGCCACTCGAGTCTGTGCTTTGTACTGTATAATAAATCCCCTTAGCTGTTCGATTAGCCTACAGTATAAAGCACGGCCTCTCGGGGCTTATTGCTTAAATATAATATAATACATACAATAATACATATAATAATACAATATAATGCTAAATTATACCGCAACTGCCTGGAAAAATGTATTCCATCCTGTCGGCTTTTTAATGGATTTTTTTTTTGCACCTGCAGAGTCATTAGCACCGCTATGTTCCGCCATTTTTTCATAATAATAACAGGACCGACCTTACGTCGTGACGTCAGGAGCGACGTTGAATGGCATCGACCCTTTCAGATGGCAATGACCGTTTACGAAAGGGAAATCTGCGGCGCCGCCCCTGCAAAAGCGCTTTTTAAAAGCTGGTTTGTACATCCCGGGTCCCGTAGGCACCTCCATATCTACCCCTCACCACTGGATGTCGCCCTCTTTCGTTTGTGAGAAACAATTACGAGAATGGACGATAAGAGACTGGTCGTCGAGGTGGACAAATATGTCGAATTGTATGACCAAAGTTCCCGTCATTACAAAGACAACTCCAAAAAGGTCATTGCCTGGCGAGCCATAGCTCTGGAGATTGGATCTTCAGGTGAGAAATCAACAATGGTGGACTAAGTACCCAAACCATTAACCATAATGGGAAATAGACGAAATCAAGTATTGATTTCAATATATACATTATTTTCAAATATAATGTATTTTCCACTAGCTAGTGGTGGTCATTACATTGTAGTGAAAGTAGTAAAGACAACACAGCTTTATGTTACGGCGAAACATGGAGGCACTGCAGCTCTCGACAATGCGTTACTTTAGTCTGGTATTTCTCTTCACTGATTGGTTCGACAGCCTTCAAACTTAGTGGTCAAGCAAAGAAGAGGGAGGGGCTTGTTCTGCATACCTAATAGCCGTACTGAAAACTAATAGCCGCGGCTATTAGTCATTCAAAAACCGTACGGAATTCCTGCCAAACCGCACGGATTCCGTACGGTTTTCGTGCGGTTTAGCACTTTTACCGCGCCATTCTAGGGCCAGTTATGCCGCTTTTCCACCGCACATGTAGCTCGGCTCGACTCGACTAGACACGACTTGACACGACTCGACACGGTAGCAGCACGGGTCGTTTTCCACCGCAAATAGTACCTCCTTGTACGCGACGCAAACAACACCTACGCAACCCACACATGGACAGAACCCACATAACAACAATGGAGGACATCGATAACATTACTATTATTAGCTGGTATGTTGAAGAAGTTGAAGAAGTGGAATATGTTGGCTGCGGCGCTGCTATGGCTGTTACCAGCATGGTTGCAACTTGCCATGTCGCTCTCGTGACTTCGTCACACTCTCTGGCCAATCAGTGGCTGGCCGTCTGCCGACGTCACCTTTTAGCATCGGCTCAGCCGCTTGGAACCTAGAGTGAGGCGGTACTAGAAAAAGCAGCCACTTCAGGTACCAGATACCATGTTTTCGCGGTGGAAACGCAAAAAAGGCGAGCTGAGTCGAGTCGAGTCGTGACGAGCTGGTACCATGCAGTGGAAAAGCGGCATTAGTGGCCTTCTTGTCTTTCCATAGAAAGCCGCCGCTCTGCTCCCCAGGTGAACTAACACCGCCCCCCCCCCCCCCCCCCCCCTCTTCTTTTGGAAGCTCTCTGCTGCTCCCTGCTGGCAGTCTCACTACACTGTCCGCATGTTTCACAAATAGAGTTTGGAGAGACGTTGTCAGTGTCTGTATGTTGCTTAAATTCTCCAAAACAGTGGGCGCTAAAGATCAGGGCACGGCAGGCCATTACAGCCAATGAGCTCGAGTTGAAAAGAAAATAGCTTACAGCACCTGGTATTCCCCTCTCCTGGAACCGTCACCTTATCGTGGTGGAGAGGTTTGCGTGTCCCTGTGAACCTGAGAGCTGTGTTGTCGGGAGCCTTGTGCTCCTGGTAGGGTCTCTCATGGCAGAGTGGTCTCAGGTGAGGGGCCAGACTAAGAATGGTTCAAAAAACTCCAATGAAGAACGAAAAAAGAGGAGATGTGACCCGGCCCGGAGGAAGCCCGGGGCCCCCGTCTGGAGCCAGGCCCAGACGGAGGGCTCGATGGCGAGCGCCTGGTGGCCGGGTTTGCCACGGAGCCCGGTCGGGCACAGCCCGAACAAACTACGTGGCACCCCCCCTCTCTTCATCCCATGGGCCCACCACCTGTGGGAAGACCCGTTGGGGTCGGGTGCGCAGCCACATGGGTGGCAGCGAAGGTCAGGGGTCTCGACGGACCAGACCCGGGCGGCAGAAGCTGGCTCTGGGGACGTGGAACGTCACCTCGCTGTGGGGAAAGGAACCGGAGCTTGTGAGGGAGGTGGAGCGCTATCAGTTAGATCTGGTGGGGCTTACCTCCACGCACAGTCTCAGCTCTGGTACCGTACTCCTGGATAAGGGTTGGACTCTATTCTTCTCCAGAGTTGCCGAGGGCGTGAGGCGCCGGGCGGGTGTGGGGATACTCATAAATCCCCGGCTGAGCGCCGCAGTGTTGGAGTTTACCCCGGTAGACGAGAGGGTCGCCTCCCTGCGCCTAAGGGTTGTAGGGGGGAAAACTCTGACTGTTGTTTGTGCATATGCACCAAACAGCAGCTCAGAGTACTCGGCCTTCTTGGAGACCCTGAATGGAGTCCTGTATGGGGCTCCAGTAGGGGACTCCGTAGTTCTGCTGGGAGACTTCAACGCCCACGTGGGCAACGATGGAGACACCTGGAGAGGCGTGGTGGGGAGGAACGGCCTCCCTGATCTAAACCCGAGCGGTCGTTTGTTATTGGACTTCTGTGCTAGTCATGGATTATCCATAACAAACACCATGTTCGAACATAAGGGTGCTCATAAGTGTACCTGGTATCAGAGTACCCTAGGCCGAAGATCGATGATCGATTTCGTGATCGTGTCATCTGATCTGAGGCCGCATGTTTTGGACACTCGGGTAAAGAGAGGGGCGGAACTGTCAACCGACCACCATCTGGTTGTGAGTTGGATCAGGGAATGGGGGAAATTTCCGGATAGACCTGGTAAGCCCAAACGAGTAGTGCGGGTGAACTGGGAACGTCTGGAGGAGGCCCCCGTCCTAGGTATCTTCAACTCACACCTCCGGCGGAGCTTTTCTGGCATTCCTGTGGAGGTTGGGGGAATTGAGCCGGAGTGGGCGGTGTTCAAAGCCTCCATTGCTGAAGCTGCGGTGGCTAGCTGTGGCCTCAGGGTCTTAGGCTCCTCAAGGGGCGGTAACCCTCGGACACCGTGGTGGACACCGGTGGTCAGGGAAGCCGTCCGACTGAAGAAGGAGGCCTTCCGGGATATGATATCCTGGAGGACTCCTGACTCGGTTGCAGGGTACCGACAGGCTCGAAGGGCTGCAGCGGCTGCCGTGTCGGAGGCTAAGCAGCGGGTGTGGGAGAAGTTCGGAGAGGCCATGGAGAAGGACTTTCGGTCGGCACCAAAGTGTTTCTGGAAGACTATCCGGCACCTCAGGAGGGGGAAACGGGGAACCATCCAAGCTGTGTACAGTAAGGATGGGACTCTGTTGACCTCAACTGAGGAGGTCGTCGGACGTTGGAAGGAACACTTTGAGGAACTCCTGAATCCGAATAACACGCCCTCTATGTTGGAGGCAGAGCTCGAGGTTGATGGTGTTTCGTCGTCAATTTCCCTGGTGGAGGTCACTGAGGTAGTCAAACATCTCCGCAGTGGCAAAGCCCCAGGGATTGATGAGATCCAGCCAGAAATGCTAAAGGCTCTGGGTGTTGAGGGGCTGTCATGGTTGACACGCCTATTCAACATCGCGTGGGAGTCGGGTACAGTGCCAAAGGAGTGGCAAACCGGGGTGGTGGTTCCCCTGTTCAAAAAGGGGGACCAGAGAGTGTGTGCCAATTACCGGGGTATCACACTTCTCAGCCTCCCTGGTAAAGTCTACTCCAAGGTGCTGGAAAGGAGGGTTCGGCCGATCGTCGAACCTCAGATTGAAGAGGAACAATGCGGTTTTCGCCCCGGACGTGGAACTACGGACCAGCTCTTCACTCTCGCAAGGATCCTGGAGGGGGCCTGGGAGTATGCCCATCCGGTCTACATGTGTTTTGTGGATCTGGAGAAGGCGTATGACCGGGTCCCCCGGGAGAAACTGTGGGAGGTGCTGCGGGAGTATGGGGTAAGGGGGTCTATCCTCAGGGCCATCCAATCTTTGTACTCCCAAAGCGAGAGCTGTGTTCGTGTTCTCGGCAGCCAGTCAGTTTCGTTCTCAGTGGGTGCTGGTCTCCGCCAGGGCTGCGCCTTGTCACCAATCCTGTTTGTGATATACATGGACAGGATATCGAGGCGTAGTCGTGGTGGGGAGGGGTTGCAGTTCGGTGGTCTGAGGATCTCGTCACTGCTTTTTGCAGATGATGTGGTCCTCATTGGATCATCGGCCTGTGACCTTCAGCACTCACTGGATCGGCTGGCGGCCGAGTGTGAAGCGGCTGGGATGAGGATCAGCACCGCTAAATCTGAGGCCATGACTCTTAGCAGGAAACCGGTGGATTGCTTACTCCGGGTAGGAAATGAGTCCTTAGCCCAGGTGAAGGAGTTCAAGTACCTCGGGGTCTTGTTCGCGAGTGAGGGTACTATGGAGCGTGAGATTGGCCGGAGAATCGGAGCAGCGGGGGCGGTATTGCGTTCGCTTTACCGCACCGTTGTAACGAAAAGAGAGCTGAGCCGCAAGGCAAAGCTCTCGATCTACCGGTCGATCTTCGTTCCTATCCTCACCTATGGTCATGAGGGCTGGGTGATGACCGAAAGGACGAGATCGCGGGTACAAGCGGCCGAGATGAGTTTTCTCAGAAGGGTGGCTGGCGTCTCCCTTAGGGATAGGGTGAGAAGCTCAGCCATCCGTGAGGAACTCGGATTAGAGCCGCTGCTCCTTTACTTAGAAAGGAGTCAGCTGAGGTGGTTCGGGCATCTGGTAAGGATGCCCACTGGGCGCCTTCCTTGGGAGGTGTTTCAGGCACGTCCAGTGGGGAGGAGACCTCGGGGAAGACCCAGGACTAGGTGGAGAGATTATATCTCAACACTGGCCTGGGAACGCCTCGGGATCCCCCCGTCAGAGCTGGTCAATGTGGCCCGGGAAAGGGAAGTCTGGGGCCCCTTGCTTGAGCCCCCCGCGACCCGACCCCGGATAAGCGGATGACGATGAGGAGGAGGATGAGGACCTGGTATTCCCAGGCGTTCCCAGGCATTTTCACCTCAAAGCACGTAAATATGTGCACACTTCTGATGGATGTCGAAATAAGATGATATATGTGTTATCTTTAGGGGTCTGGGAGCGGAGAAAGTTTTCGTCGGTCGTGGAGGGGGAGGGGACGACGAAGACATATTGTCTTGTTATAACAAGATATTGATCATGTTTTATTTATTTATTTATTTTTCTCTTTTCTAATTTTTTTTATATTAATACATTTTATTGACAATTAGCAATACAACAACAGCCAGAGGGTACAGAAATGGCAGACATACAAAATACAGACACAAAAAATACAAAATGCAGCATTAAATTAAATAGAAATTTTATAAAGAGCACACACACTAAGTGTTTTAATAGCTTTCCCATTTCCCAGAACATAGAATATTCCCCACATACTGCTTGGCTTCATTCTCAAACACAACAAAAAGCGGTTTCTGATTCGAGTATTTACATTTATGAATATGCCATTTAGCTAATAAAATAATAAGGTTTACAATAAAATATTGGTTTGCTTTACTAGAGGTGTAATTGAAGAAACCAAACAATACATGTTCAATACAAAGGGAAAACTTGGGGTCAATGAAACGAGTGATTAAAGTGCAAATATCTTTCCATAAATGATTTGAATGGGAACAGTTCCAAAATAAATGTGTCACATCTTCAGGGTACATGTTACAAAATGAGCATTTGACATCTATATCTAATTTAAATCTTTGCAAAAATAGTTTAGAGGGATAGTAACGGTGTATAATCTTAAAAGATACCTCTTTCATTTTGTTAGTGATCAATAATGTAGATGGTAAAGTCCAGATTTTCTTCCAATTAAGGTCAGATATACAATTATTCCAGTAGGCAATTACATATGGGACAGAGACTATATCATTTTGGAACAATGATCGTATTCCACAATTATTGTTACGTGTTCAAGGGGAGAAACAAACCCCACCAACTGCAGACTCGGTAGGGTCAAGAGGTAACAAGGTTGGCCTAACCCCTGCTGTACTTCTTAGAAGCATCACAACTCCTGTAGGGATTGCACCCATGACAATAGCAAATTCCCTTGGAGGAATTGGAATACCATACTCACTCCATCAAAAGTTCCTGATATGACATTAAAATACCGTTACAGTCGAGCAGTTGGCTGACCAGGTGTAAATCATGTGCAAACCAGTTCTCAAAAAATAAAGACTTGTTTTTGTACAATATTTCTCTGTTATTCCATATATAACATCTTTGAGGAGAGAAATTGTGTTTATAGATCATAGACCATGAGAGAAGAAACTGCTTGTGAAAGTTTGACTATTTTGTATTTTCTCAATATTATAATTACAGAATAAAACAAAATGAAGGCCCCCTAATTTGGAGAAGATAAAGTTAGGGATGAAATTCCAAATTGAAAACGGATTCTTTATAAATTGTTTTAGCCTGTTAATTTTGAAAGTGTAATTTAAGGTTGAAAAATCAAGGAAGTTAAGGCCGCCCTTATCATACGGGTTCATTATCACAGCATTTTTAATATAGTGGCTTTTATTCCTCCAAATAAAATTAAATAACATTTTGTCAATTTGTTTAGGAGTCTTTTTGTTTACATCCAAGGACAGAGCTGCATAAGTGAGCAGGGAGATGCCCTCAGCCTTGGTAAGAAGGATTCTACCTCTTACTGATAGGTCTCGCTGTAACCACTGATTTAACTTTTTTTAGTTTTGTCAATAATAGGGTTGAAGTTTAAACCACATCTGGAATCTCTATCTTTGGTAATAACAACTCCTAGATAGGTTATAGAGTCCTTTACAGGAATATTACATATGGACGGTATCGCAATTCTTAAGAGCAAGCAATTCACATTTTTTAAGGTTTAAGTTTAGCCCGGAAGCAACGGAGAAAGTTTTAATTAAGTCAATGGTTATAGGTATCTGAGAGGCATCCCTTAAAAAAAAGTGTTGTATCATCAGCCAGCTGACTGATGATGACCTCACCATCAGCTATTGAGATACCTTTAAGTGGACTAAGCTTTATGGATTCAGTGAGTAGTTGAGTACAAAGTAGGAAGAGGTAGGGGGAAATTGGACACCCTTGTCTAACACCACGATTTAAAAATAATCTAGGGGAAGTACCAGCATGTAATCTAATTGAACAGTTTCCATTTTTGTACATAGTTTTGATTGCATTGTTAAAGTATGAACCAAATCCAAATGGAAGATAAATGTATGCTCAATTATATCGAAAGCCTTCTGAAAATCTAAGAAAATAATAAAACTTTCAGCTAAACATAAATCTGAATCTCAATTAGGTCAAGAACTAGTCTGACATTATTGGAAATGTGTCTGTGTCTCATAAAACCTGACTGGCACTCATCGATAATATGATCCAAAACAGTTTTAATCCTTTTTGCAAATATCTGTGCAAACACTTTATAATCATTATTAAGAAGGCAGATTGGACGGCAGTTATCAATAAGGAGTTTATCTTTCCTAGGTTTTGGGATAAGAGTTATGAGGTTAGAGCTCCACCTAGTGTCAGCTCCTTTGTTAGCACTTATTATTACAGCGATACCGTCTGTTCCAGGGGACTTATTGAGTTTGAGATGTCCAATAGCAAGTTTAACTACCCCTAGTTTTATAGGTCTGTCACAGAAGTCTGATTGGTCGTTATCAATTGTTTTGGTTTCAGTGAGAGAATCTAAGAATTGGAGGGTGGACTTCTCACTGCAATTTGATTGATATAATGTGCTACAGAAATTAGAACAATATAGAGCTATTCTTTTAGGGTCATATGTAAAAACATCATCAATATTCAATTTCTGTATTGAGTTGTTTTTTGCACAGAATTTTTCCAGTCGAAAGAAGTGAGCTCTATTCTGCTCCCATTCCTCAAGCCATTTCCTTCTACTTCTTCCAAAGGTCCCGTCCGCCTTCCCTCTATATAATTCATCCAATTTATTTAGCTGAATAATAAAAGACTCAATTTCACTTTCAGTTACATTTTCTGGTGTTTCTTGTGTAATCTGTGTTATCTCTGATATTATTTTTACCTCCTCAACTTTTTTAGCTTTAAATATAGAACTTCCGTATGCTCTTAAATATTTTGACACCTCAAATTTAAAAAGTTCCCAACTACTACTAAATCTTTTATCAATTAAAGCTTTATGCAAAAAGCGTTCAAGTAAAGACTGAACCGTTTTGATCACAACCTCGTGCGTTAGGATGGAGCTATTTAATTTCCAATATGAACCCATTCCCTGCGAAATATTGTTGTTCTAAGAATATTGACCTTAATGTCATTGTTGTCTAAAAAGTTGGAAATCAGCCAGAAATCTATTCGTGATAAACTAGTACAAGCCTTATTACTCCAAGTAAATGAACTCATTCCAGGATTCTTTTCTCTCCATATATCTTTCAAGTTGAATTTCAGCATAAAGTGCGTCAAGTTAAAGGCCATAGAATTGTTAGTTCGAGGAGGATATCTATCTAATAAACTATCTAATGCTATGTTAAAGTCACCTCCCATTAATATTAATAAATTTGGATATTTCGACAACCAATGTAAAATGTGGATTTCCAAATCATCAAATAATATGTCATTCTCTTTTTTTGAATTATACCCATAAATATTGACGAGTAAAATTATAGTATCATTTATGTCAACAATCAAAATAAAGTAATGACCATTTGGGTCAACCTTAGAATGTAAAATATTCCCATCGAAACAGTTCTTTAAAGTAGAAGCACCAGCTGCTCTTTCTGTACCATTCGAGAACCAAATGTCATTACCCCATTGTGCTTTCCATAAAGATGCATCATCTATAACTGAATGCGTTTCCTGGAAAAAAGAAAAGTCAGTTTTTTGCTGCTTTGCAAATAAGAATAAAGCCTTTCGTTTAACATTCTGGGCCCTATTTTAACGGTCTGAAACGCAAGTGGGAAGCGCAAAGCGCAAGTAGCTTTGTGGGCGGTTCTACGGCGCTATCGCTATTTTACAGGCGGATAAATGACACTTGCGTCGCGGCGCAAGTGTCAAAAGGGTTGGTCTGAAGCAGCCTAGTTACCCGTAGGTGTGGTTTGGGCGTAACGTCCAACAAACCAATGAGAGTGCCAGCTCCCATCCCCTTTAAGAGCCATGAGCGCATTTGAATCGGACGAGTTGATATTTTGACAGCGCGTCTGCAGTCTCCGATGAGACAGATGCACATGAATTTCAAACTGCAAATGGCTCAGTTTATTGCCAAATAATATGGCCTAATTCACTCATGGAATAAGGGGTTTTCTTCCACAACTTCAGAAATACTGAGTCCTCAAATAAATTTCGGCAAAGAAAACGTATATGATATAACATGTGATATGCGGTAACTGTGGTTCTATTTAATGATATACGTAATACATTATAAACATTGTTTCTTATCAGGATTGTATGCTATCCTAATATGCATGTGTCCTCGTGGTAATAGACATTGCCATTGATTGTATTATGCGTTACGTGTTTAGTTTGCGTGTGTTTAAACAGAGCACACACGCGCGCATTCATTCATTCTTTACACTCACTCGCGGTAAAACAATGTTTTTCACGATCAAATACTCATCAATCCTAAAAGTTATGGGCATGTAGGCCTACACGATGTCTCTGTCAAGAAAATATGTGTTTGCTAGCATTGATTTAAAAGTACAACTTATTACCGCTGCATCAGCTGTTCTTTCCCAAATAATTTTCCAAGAATGTGCGGCTAGGTAGATGGGAGAAGCAAAGTGTATGCGCGAGGTGCACAAGCAATCCGTATGCATCGCATGCGCATGTATGCATGCACCCTTAAAATAGCATCTGAACAACGCGCCACTGACTTTAAACCAGGTATTTCCTGGTCAGTAGCGCAATGGTATTCAGAAACGGCAAAATACCGTTTGCGCCAGAACACGCCTCCTCCTTCCGCCAAACCGCCCCTTGGGGCGCATGATCAATCCCTAATTTACCGGCGAGTGGTGGTGGTGGGAAAAGAACGCTCTGCGCCAGTTGTAAACTAGCAACGACACATGCGCCAGTGACTAAGTCACTTGCGCCGGATGCAAGATAGGGCCCTCTGTCTCAACCCCCTGGCATTAAGAGAAAAAACAGAAAAAGACAGTATAACAATGAAAGGTGCTATGAAATAACAGCGAACAATTTCTATCCCTTAGATAGAAATTGTAGTTAGTTCAAGGTATGCATCATCTTAGGAGCGTCATTGAGTTTGAGTTCTAACACTGACAGTTTCTGCTCATTTTTTTCAGCAGTAGTTTTAACCACCTTCATGTCGGTCTTCAAAGAATCAACCTCCGCAAATGCAAAGTCAATAGACTTCTTCAGGGCGTCAATGCTCACTGTGTTATGGTTAATCATGCTTTCCAGGTTATCTGCCCGCTCATTAATTTTTGTTGAGATTATCCCAACGATGTTGTTCTGTAACTCATGCAGAGACATTTCTGCTCTCTGCTTTTTTCCTTATGGCTTGACTGGTGTATTGGGGTCAGAATCTGGCAACGTCATAGCATCTGGGCTCTGTTTGCGGCCGCGGACAGGGGCGTGAGCATAGCCATGGTCGGGGTTAGCTGCAGTCGAGGTTGTAGCTGCATAGCTAGCATGTGTCTTGGGAGAGATAGGTACACCGTAAAACATCCCATCAGAGGGTGCGTTGATTATTTTTCCTTCCGTTTTGCTCCTTTATTGGAAGGCTCCATGTTGCTTGTGAAAGTGCAGGCTCCTCACTCGTGGGCAGTTTAGCTAATGCTGGATTAGCAATGATGCTGTAGTAGCCTTGGCGGCAAATACGCTACAAACTTACTTCAAAAGGGTGAATTACTGTGTTAAAAGGCCGGGAGATGGAACGTTGTAGTTCACAAGATTTTTGAAACATAATAGGGGAAGCAAAAAGTCGTTGTTAAGGGACAGAGCTTGTAATTTTGCTTAGCCTCGTAGACAAGCGTCAGCCTTGGTCGCCATCTTGCGCGCCACCCCGATATTTATCGTGTTACATAAATTATAAATACTTGTGTTTGTAAAGCTATGGAGGAAAGATGGAAACAATCGTTTGACCTCCTGTCACTGGGAAGATTCCCGAATGGCTTTGATAAGTCCCAGAAATTAAACCTTAGGAGGTACGCAAAATTCAAGTTAAAGGATTAGTATCTGAAATACATGCTTGTTTATAACGTCTTTCATATTATTTTAAACCACTACTCACCCTATGTACACTAAGAATATGGGGAGCATATTTTGATGCTTGTTTATAACGTCGTTATTTAAGAAAGCTGGAGTACCGTATGTGGATAGACCAATCACCTCTATCGAATAATGCTCCCACTGCAGAATCACATTCTTTTAAACCACTAATCACACTTTTTTCAATGCAGGTTATTGATGGTTACATGCACATACTTATTGAAGATCATCAGGCAAGTGGAAGTTATATTTGTCTAACTTTAGATTTATTTAACTATAATTCAGCATTATAAACGTATGTTATTTTAAACAGATGCCTATTCACCAGCTCAGTGCTGTTGTTGCCACATCATTGTTTGGTTGACAATTCAAGCCCCTCAAAAAGGTAATACATTTTTCACATTCATTGTCGGGTGCTGCGTCCCAATCTGTAACAATCTAGCATTATTGATTATCAATAATAATAACTAACAGTCAATAACTTGGTATTAAACCCATTCCTCCGATGTAGTTTCCAGGGGAAGAAATATGGATGTGCCCTGTAAATGTTGGGGCTCAATGGATTTTAGTGGTTTGGTTACCTTTCTTTGCTTAATTAACAGTGCAATATTATTCACATCAAACACAATTATTTCATGATCATTGTTGCGGACTACACCTACTGGACTCGTTCTAACGCTGTTAGCCAGCCTGTAACTCGGCGTCTCTCCCTACGTGTTGCAGTCATGCATACAGATATTTAAATTGACCTCTGATGCAGCAGAGCTCATAGTAATTTAGTTATTAGGATCTGCTAAATCAATGTAAATGTCGTAATCTGATGAGAGAATAACATGAATGCACTTAACCTCTTTAGATTGTCAACATGTCAGACAAGGTACTTGTGGTCATGGATCCAATGGGAAACGAAGGTCATCATGCTTGTAAACTCCTTCGAAACTGGAGGTAACGGTGCCTGTGATAAAGTTCCAACTTTAAAAACATATAGATTGGTCTGATTTGATGAAGACCTATGCGATTTCACACCAGAAATTTTGAATCTTTTTCATGTTAAGAGAATTGGTCTGCTATACACTCCCTGTGTTTTTTTCTTCCTTCTTTTGAAACAAAAATTAGGAATTTCTTGAGGATTACAGACTTCGGAGACAAGGGAGCAACATGGACGGTACAAACAATGCAGCACAACAATCAGCAAGAATCCAGCAGCTGTGGGATTTTAGTGTTGAGGGTAAACATGTTTGTACTAATTGTACAGCCATTTATAAGTAACTTACTTATTAACTTACTGTTGCCATCTAAAATGCAATTTTGCAGTTTACAGATGATTATCTCCGGTACGGAGACATCAGTGATGTCGAGACATCTCCACGGGCTGTTCATCAGGCACGGTTGCATGTTGCTACTGCACTGCACCTCAGTCACATAAGGTTATTAGTCTGTGTGGGTAATGTACTATAAAGCAAGGTTACTTTTTACATTGTTAAACATAACTATTTATCAAACTTTTAATTTAGTCATTTGTTCAGTGCTACAGAAAACATAATGCTTTTAGTGTCTATATAGCATAAACAATAGGGAGGTATTTGTGACACATATTTAAGTATACAATGTGTGTGAATACTTTTTTGAAATGTATTGTCTTTTTTATTCACAAATTATACATTTGTAGTGAACCATGATTTATTTACTCACAGAATGATTGGAGTTTTAAAAGCTTATGAAAACCATTGTTTCTAGGGAATGCAGAGGACTTCTGTGTGTGCTCCTTTGCCGAAGAAAATGCAGATGAGTGCATGATTGAAAAGGTAAAGTATAACGTAAAATATGTGCTTTGTATTATTAATTGACTCAAAAATGTGTTTGCATAATACCATACAATGTATCTCATTGTAAATTGTAATGCTCTTTTAATTGTTTTATTTGTTTTACCGACTGCCCAATATGCCCATGAAAATAAGGCTGTATATATTTGCAAGAAATGCCTTAAAATAAAATAAAGCTTTGAGATCTTTTGGTGGTTTTTATTATTGGATCTTTTGAATAATTATTATCTATTGCATATATACACACACAGAATCCCATTCAGAAATATATACAAGTTTTAACAATACTTTGCTACACTTTTCTTGTTGAAGTTATTTATTTAGTTTAATTGATTATTGATATGTTTTTTTGTGTTTTTTTTTTTTTACATTACGTACATTGCACATACTGTAACGCTGAAATCTTCAACGTTATCAACAGTGTACATAGGGTGAGTGTAAAATAACGTGATTCTGCAATGGAAGCATTATTTGATAGAGGCGATTGGTCTATCCACATAGGCTACGGTACTCCTGCTATCTTAAATAAAGACGTTATAAACAAGCATCAAAATATGCTCCCCATATTCTTACAGTGTACATAGGGTGAGTAGTGGTTTAAAATAATCTGATTCTGCAGTGGGAGCATTATTTGATAGAGGTGATCGGTCTATTCACAGACGGTACTCCTGCTATCTTAAATAAAGACGTTATAAACAAGCATCAAAATATGCTCCCCATATTCTTACAGTGTACATAGGGTGAATAGTGGTGTAAAATAACGTGATTCTGCAGTGGGAGCATTATTTGATAGAGGCAATTGTTCTACAGGTCACATGCGCCTTACGGCACGCTCGTGACATAAGGTAGCATTTTCTGATGGGTAGCATGATTTGATAGACTCCGCTATCGAGTCGCACTACGGTAGCAAAATCTGACAAGGGAGCAGAAATTGGCAGAACACCGGCACGTCCTCCGTGCTCTAACCTAAGCATAAATCAATCAGACCAACTGAAAACACGCCGACATGGAACTTAAAGGGGACATATTATGAAAACAACACTTTTCCTGGGATTTGGGGTGTTGTTTCGGGTCTCTGGTGCTCCCATACAAATACAAACTTTGAAAAAAGTCTGTACATGATTTTTTGAGTGAGATATGCATTTCTGAAAGTACCCCGCCTACAGTTACCAAACGAGCGAGTCCGTTTCGGCGTCCCCTCCTACGTAGGAAGGGGGCACTCTAGAATATTACCTCCCACTTCCCCCCTCCCCTCCCATCAGAGCATAGCTAAGAATTTGTGGACCAGCGGACGAGCAGCTCCAGCGGGGGGATCTCGGCGGCAGTTCAGCTCCGGGAGTGCAATCCCTTTCTCAGCCGGACTGCCGTCGAGCTACCCCCCGCCGGACTTTTCAGCTCCCGGAGTACACCGCCGGAGCTGCCGGACTGCCGCCGAAGCTTCGACAGCTTCCAGACTGCCACCCATATGTAATAATAGTATTGTTATCATTATTATTATATTATATAATATAGATCCTGAGCTCCAGGAGTCCAAAAAACGGCAACAATCCCTTCTCCTCCATGCTGTGGTTCAGTTTGACAGCTCATTGGTCAATG
Source organism: Gadus morhua (assembly GCF_902167405.1). NCBI lineage: Eukaryota > Metazoa > Chordata > Actinopteri > Gadiformes > Gadidae > Gadus > Gadus morhua. Next base: position 2,631,203 of record NC_044054.1, read on the forward strand.
GGCAGCAGCTCATTTGCATTAAAGCTACAGACACTAGAAACAGCGCATTCTGAAGGGACTGAAACAGAGGGGAATAGCGGTAGGCAAGATCTTTTCCCCTAAAAGTTATTTCCAGCAAACAGCTTCAAAAACATGTTTTCTGGAACTCAAATACTATGTATACTTGTTCGCAAAACACCATAATATGTCTCCATTAAACTTTGATTCTGAAAAAAGGATAAAGGTAGTCGAAATTTGATTCCCAATTATTGAAGATTCAAGTGTGTTGTTCGTTAAATGGTTTGAACAAAGGTTAACGTTGAAAGTTGACCAAGTTACGATGTCTGAAGCACTTGAAGTGTCGGCTCTTTGACTTACATGGTAAAAAAAAATGAAAAAATGCAATAGTTGCACACAAAGTTGAAAGAGTTGAAAAACGCTGAGAGATAACCATCATTTCGTTAAAGAGCTGGATGTTTTGATAGTTGGATTGGTTTCTGTAGCTGAAAGTATGCAGGAGCAGTTAACTGCACAGAAAAATAGGCAAAGGCAATAAAGAAAACTTAAAGGGGACATATTATACCAGAATCAGAATCAGAATCAGAATCACTTTTATTACATCTTATAGTACAGTACTCAAGAGTAAAAATCTTAGGCTTGGTTCCTCAACATTCACATAGCAGCAACAGTAAAAGATAAAATAAATAAGAATAAGAATAAGAAACCATATGAAAAGGAACAAAGTAAAAATAAATAAATAAGTAAGTAGCAGCATCAATAATACTAAAAAGTAACAACAGACTGTTGTTGTGGTGTGCGTGTGGACGGTTGGGGCGTAGTGTGTTTTTCCAGGAGTCTGACTGCTTGGGGGAAAAAACTGCTTGTCATCCTCTGGGTTTTGGCCCTTAGGCTTTGGTACCGCCTCCCTGACGGCAGTAGCTCAAACAGTTTCTGGTTGGGGTGGCTGGGGTCCCCAATGATTCGGAGGGCCTTCCTGACACACCGGGCCTTGTAGGTTTCCTGGATGGAGGGAAGCTCACATCCGCTGATCCTCTCAGCTGTCCGCACTACCCTTTGCAGCATTTTGCGGCTTTGGGCAGTGCAGTTCCCGTACCAGGCAGTGATGCATCCAGTCAATATGCTCTCCGTTGTGCCTCTGAAGAAGGCCCCCAGGATCTTGGGCCCCACGCAAAACTTTTTCAGACGCCTAAGGTGAAATAGGCGCCGCTGTGCTTTTTTCACCACCTGGTTGGTGTGCTCCTCCCAGGTGAGGTCTCTGGTGATGTGGACTCCCAGGAACTTAATGCTGTGTACCCTCTCCACAGCAGACCCATTGATGGAGATGGGGTGTTGAATCTGTCTCTTCTTCCTGAAGTCCACTACGAGCTCCTTGGTCTTATCGGTGTTGAGAATGAGGTTGTTGTCCTGGCTGTACTGAGCCAGACAGTCGACCTCGCTCCTATAGGCCGTCTCATCACCATCAGTGATCAGGCCCATGACTGTCGTGTCATCGGCGAACTTGATCACTGCATTGGATCCATGTGTAGCCACGCAGTCGTGGGTGTATAGGGAGTAGAGGAGGGGGCTTAGGGCACAGCCCTGGGGGGCTCCTGTGCTGATGGTCAGAGGGGCGGAGATCTTAGGACCCATCTTCACCACCTGTTTTCGATCCGTCAGGAAGTCAAGGATCCAGTTGCATAGGCTGGGATCAATGCCTAGGTCCCTGAGCTTCCTGTCGAGTCTGGAGGGGACTATTGTGTTGAATGCCGAACTATAATCAACAAACAGCATCCTCGCATAGGTGTTCCTCTTGTCGAGGTGGGCGAGGGCTAAGTGGAGTGCTGTGGCAATGGCGTCATCTGTCGATCTGTTCTTCCGATAGGCAAATTGGTGGGGGTCCAGGGCTGGTGGCAGCATTCTGCAGATCACCACCTTGATGAGCTTTTCAAAGCATTTGCTCACTATGGGGGTGAGAGCAACAGGGCGCCAGTCGTTTGGGCATGTTACCTTGCTCTTCTTTTGTACAGGAATGATTACTGATGACTTGAAGCAGGCTGGCACTATGCCCGTGGAGAGGGAGAGGTTGAAAATGTTTGTGAATACACCAGCCAGCTGGTCCGCACATACTTTGAACACCCGGCCAGGTAACCCATCTGACCCGGCCGCTTTTCGGATGTTGATGCGTTTGAACACCACACGTACATCCTCTTCTGTGATGACAAGAGCGCTGGCTGTATTATCTGCGTCCTCTGAGTAGGTCCTCTCTAGGAGACTGGTTTGGCTCACTTCAAAGCGGGCGTAGAAACTGTTCAGCTCGTCAGGTAAAGAGACAGAAGTATCAGCTGTGCAGCTAGAGGTCTCTTTGAAATCAGTGATGGTGTGTAGTCCCTTCCACATTCTGCGTGGGTCATTGCTGCTCAGCTGTGCCTCTATTTTTTTGCCATAATCCCTCTTTGCTGCTTTGATCACTTTTCTTAGGTTATACCGGGCAGCTTTAATTTCAGTTGTATCTCCCGTTTTGAATGCTGTTTTCCTAATAGTAAGTGCTGTATTAACATCAAAATTAATCCATGGTTTCCTGTTTGGATATACACGGACTGTTTTTGTGGGCACTACTTCTTCTATCACCTTTCCAATGAGACCCAGCGCTCCTTCCGCAATCTCGTTGACGTCACCACTGTTCTCCGCGAACTCAGTCATGGAATCAAAGCAGTCCTGGAGGATAGCGTCTGATTCGTCAGACCAGCATCGACATGTGCGCGTGATTGGTGGAGACGTTTTCAGCCTGTGCTTGTAGGCGGGCACAAGGAGAATGGAAGAGTGGTCTGATTTGCCGAACGGGGGGCGGAGGAGGGGTTTGTATGCATTGCGGAATTGAGTGTAGGCGTGATCCAAGCATCTTCCGCTTCTCGTATTTACAGTTATGGTACGAACACACCAGACGCGTACACGCGTAAAGATTTACGCGCGTAACGCACCTAAAATGTTGCGTGACCATTTTGTGTCAAAAATGGTCCTACGCATACGCTCCTAACGCGCCTACGCTCGCCTAGATGAGTCCATGTCCATGCAAGTGAACGGAGCGTTCCCTCTTCGTCATAACTATCAAACCAAACATCCTTCACATTCACCGGGCGAACATTACGAAAGTAAAATGCACATTTCTCGCTAAAAATGTTTCCATAAACGCATTTAATGGCGTAACTATGTTACTATTTCCAACCAGAATAAAGAAAGTTGTCGGCCGTGGCTGCGCTGGAGTCCGAGCCGAGGTAGGAAACCCAAACGCCGCTGTGTTTGGGTGATAGAGTTTAGATCGGGTTAGATTAAATAATCTTGGATATAAATAACAATAATCGGGTTAAATAACTTCACATGGTGTGTCTGGTGTGTTTCCAGCATTCGTAGTGTTGATCAGCAGATATATAGTCCGCCAAAACGTTGAGGTTGCTTAGTAACCAGAGACTCTGTCCATGCAAGTGAACTGAGCGTTCCCTCTTCGTCATAACTATCAAACCAAACATCCTTCACATTCACCGAGCGAACATTATGAAAGTAAAATGCACATTTCTCGCTAAAAATGTTTCCATAAAAGCATTTAATGGCGTAACTGACGCACAGGCCACAATCAGAGCACAGGTTGAGAAGAAGCGAGACTACAGCCTCCCCCACACAACTACTCTGCCACTATCGGACACACAGATAGCAGACAGCCCACAGACCTTGAAGAGAGACAACAGCCCGCCCGACGCCATCAACACTGTGCCCTCCCCCATCGCTGATGCTGGCTTGGCGAGGAACGGCCACCCCCCTCCTCTGCATTCCCCCATCGATGATGACCTCCAGCCTCATCTCTCCCATAGCCACAACAACAACTCCAGCTCCGATGACTCCCTTTGCGATTTTCCAGCCGAATTTAAGAAACTGGAACATGCTGGCATCAAACTTGCATCTGTGTCAATGATAGCATCGCCACGTCATGGCCGCAGGCTGCTAACACTGCTAACACCCAGGAGGACGGCGCCCCGCCCCCGCCCCGATAGTAGTCCTGAGTATTACTGAGACAAAAAAGGGTTCAGCCGTAGACACAGTATAAAGGAAGTTTCTCATAATCTGCTGAACCCAAGGTTGCCTACGTCAAAGCAGGGCAACTTTCGCATTCATGCTGTCACCACTAAGAGAGTAAACAAAGGGAAACTTAGACACACTGCTAACCTCACAAATCTCATATCTATTGCCTCCAAACAAAAAACAACCTTAAAGCCTATCAACAGCACCATCAGGATGGCTCTACTTAATGTGAGGTCTCTTAATAACAAATCATTTTTAGTTAATGATTTTATTAACACTTCCAAACTGGATTTTATGTTTTTAACTGAAACATGGCTGGAACAAAATAACAGTGCAACCGTTCTGATAGAGACAGCTCCTCCTGACTATAACTTTTTTGATGCATGTAGATCTGGAAAAAGAGGTGGAGGGGTTGCTGCTATATTTAAAAATGTATTTCAGGGGAAACAGATGTTATTTGGGGATTTTCCATCGTTCGAATACCTTAGTGCTGTATTGAAATGCTCCCCCAGAGTTCTCCTATTAATTATTTACAGGCCACCCACATATTCTGCAAATTTTTTCGATGAATTCACAGAATTATTGTCTAGCATCTCCACAGAATTTGACTGTCTAGTTATAACTGGTGACTTCAATTTTCATACTGATGATTTGAATGACAAGTGTGCAAAAAAACTTTTTACCATTTTGGACACATTTGAACTGTCTCAACATGTGAAAGAGGCTACTCATTGCAAGGGGCACACTCTAGACCTGGTTATCACAAAGGGCCTCAATGTTTCTGATCTCTCTGTGACTGATCCTTCCCTGTCTGACCACTTTTGTGTTTTCTTTAACATATCTTTTATTCCCGACATACAGACAAAATCAAACACTGTCAAAAAACGGTATATCAATGAAGATTCTAATATACTTTTTAAAAAGGCCATCTCCTTGCTACCACCTCTAAACCCATGTACTGCTGATGATCTTGTAGAAAACTTTAATTTGAAAATTTTGAAAGTCATAGATGTCATTGCACCTTATAAGGTTAAAACGATTTCTGGAAAGCAAAAGGCACCCTGGAGAAAAGCTGCTTCTGTAACAGCACAGAAAAAGGAATGCAGGAAGGTTGAACGCATCTGGCGTAAAACAAAACTTCATATTCACCATGATATCTATAAAGAGAGCCTCCGTGCCTACAATTTAGACTTAAAAAATGCTAGAGAAACATTTTTCTCCAATATCATTAAAACCAACACTAATAATGCAAAAACCCTATTTGCAACTGTTGACAGACTGACCAACCCCCCAACAGAAATTCCACCTGATCTCCATTCCACGCAGAAATGCAATGAGTTTGCAGCTTTTTATATTGATAAAATTGAAGGTATCAGACGCGCCATCAATATCTCCACGTCAAACAAAAATGTTGGACTACCACCCTGTTCAGGCAAAAATTACGTGGCAAGGATGGCATGCTTTAATGTTATAGACTCTCAAAATCTTGTGGAAACTGTGACACAACTAAAGCCATCCACCTGTTGCCTTGATACTATACCTACCAACCTCTTTAAGAATGTTTTCGACTGCCTAGCAGTAGACATATTGCAGATAGTTAACAACTCTCTCCAGTCAGGCAAGTTCCCAAAAGCTTTGAAAACTGCAGTTATTAAACCCCTTTTAAAAAAGCGGAGCCTAGATGCCTCTATTATTAACAACTACAGACCAATATCAAATCTACCCTTCATAAGTAAAATCATTGAGAAAGTTGTCCTCCAGCAACTAAATCACTTCCTGGCATCAACTGGTTGCTATGACACCTTCCAATCAGGATTTCGACCCCTGCACAGCACTGAGACCGCCCTTATTAAAGTTGTAAACGACATCCGTCTTAACACAGACTCTGGCAAAACCTCAATACTAATGCTACTTGACCTCAGTGCTGCATTCGACACTGTAGACCATACATTACTTCTGGAAAGGTTAGAAAACTGGGTGGGGCTTTCAGGCACTGTCTTAAATTGGTTCAGGTCCTACCTACAAAATAGGAACTACTTTGTTTCCATTGGCGACTTTGTATCAGAATCAACCAACGTGACATGTGGAGTCCCACAAGGTTCGATCTTAGGACCCTCTTTATTCAACATCTACATGCTCCCACTAGGGCAAATCATGCAAAATAACAATATTGACCATCATTGCTATGCTGATGACACGCAAATCTATGTATCGCTATCACCAAATGACTATCGGCCCATAGATCTGCTGTGCCAGTGCATTGAGCAAGTGAAGGAATGGATGTGCCGAAATTTCCTTCAACTAAATGAGGACAAAACAGAGATAATTGTATTTGGTCCTAAAACGGAAAGGCTTAAAGTAACCCAACACCTTCACTCTCTGTCCCTGAAAACCTCAATCAAAGCCAGAAATCTAGGGGTTATCATGGATTCAGATTTACATTTTGACAGTCACATCAAATCAGTTACAAAATCGGCATATTATCACCTTAAAAATGTAGCAAGACTTAGAGGGCTCATGTCCACCGAAGACTTACAAAAACTTGTACATGCCTTTATCACTAGTAAGCTTGATTACTGCAATGGTCTCCTCACAGGTCTTCCAAAACAAACTCTGAGGAAGCTTCAGCTTGTTCAGAATGCTGCTGCTAGAGTTCTAACAAAGACCAAAAGATTTGATCATATTACACCAATTCTGAAATCGTTACATTGGCTTCCTGTAGGTCAGAGAATTGATTTTAAAATCATGTTGCTAACCTATAAATCCCTACATGGTTTAGGCCCAAAATATTTAACTGATATGCTTCCACTACATCAGCCTTCTAGACCACTAAGATCCTCTGAGACCAATCTGTTAATTATCCCCAGAGTAAACACAAAACATGGGAAAGCAGGATTTAGTTACTATGCAACAAATAGCTGGAATAAACTCCCAGAGGATTTAAGACTTGCCCCAACTCTGAGCACCTTTAAAACAAGACTGAAGACTTTTATGTTTGCTATAGCTTTCTGCTAAAATCTTAAATACATTGCACTTTCTAAAAAGCTTTTTTAACTTTGCCTTTATTTTCTTTATTTTTTTTTTTTTTTTAATACTAAAATGCCTTTTTCTATATTAACCATTTCTTTGCATATGTTTTTCTTTTACTTATCTATTATTTTATTTTATTTTATTGTATGACAATGTTTATATGTGAAGCACTTTGAGTCTGCCTTGTGCATGAAAAGTGCTATATAAATAAAGTTGCCTTGCCTTGCCTTGCCTACTATTTCCACCCAGAATAAAGAAAGTTGCCGGCCGTGGCTGCCATGGACATGGCTGCGCTGGAGTCCGAGGTAGGAAACCCAAACGCCGCCGTGTTTGGGTGATAGAGTTTAGATCGGGTTAGATTAAATAATCTCGGATATAAATAACAATAATCGGGTTAAATAACTTCACATGGTGTGTCTGGTGTGTTTCCAGCATTCGTAGTGTGGATCAGCAGATATGTAGTCCGCCAAGACGTTGAGGTTGCTTAGTAACCAGAGACTCTGTCCATGCAAGTGAACGGAGCGTTCCCTCTTCGTCATAACTATCAAACCAAACATCCTTCACATTCACCGAGCGAACATTATGAAAGTAAAATGCACATTTCTCGCTAAATATGTTTCCATAAAAGCATTTAATGGCGTAACTATGTTACTATTTCCACACAGAATAAAGAAAGTGTCGGCCGTATGCTTCTGTCCAAGCTCACTATTCTCTGCCAGTGACGTCGGGTCAAGCTCAACGCTGATTGGCTATTGCGGAGCGTATGAGCGTAAAAAGTTCAATTTTTTGAACTCCTCGTACGCGCGTATATGTACGCGCGTATATGTACGCGCGTATATGTACGCGCGTATATGTACGCGCGTATATGTACGCACGTATATGTACGCGCCTCATACGCGCCTAACGCGAGTAAAATGTTGCTTATACGCGTGTAACGCGTGTACGCGTCTCATACGCGCGTAAACCAATGGTTCCTTATGGAAAAATTGCCGATTTTATACGCGTGATACGCGGGTAACGCTTTTGGTGTGGCCGTACCTTTATGTGTTGATAGAATTTTGGCAAAACTTTCTTCAGCGACGCTCGGTTAAAGTCTCCAACCACTATTAGAGCGGCCTCTGGGTGACTGTTTTCTATTTTGCTGATGGTTACGTACAGTTCCTTGAGTGCGACGTTTGTGTCAGCTTGTGGTGGAATATAAACTGCTATGCATATGACAGCAGTAAAGTCTCTCGGAAGCCAGTGTGGGCGGCAGAGCAGGACTAGGTATTCGAGGTCCGGGGAGCAGAATGACTTGAGTGAGTGAACACTTACCGGTTTACACCAGGCTTTGTTCACCATGAAGCATACACCTCCGCCTTTACTTTTCCCCGAACGTTCTCTTGACCTGTCCGCACGATGTTCAGAGAAGCCCATGGGAGAGATTTCGTAGTCCGCGATATGTTCACCCAGCCACGTCTCTGTTAGACAGATGATATGGCAGTCCCTTGTTTCCTGTTGGAAGGTTATCCTTGCTCTCAACTCGTCCAGTTTGTTTTCTATGGATTGCACGTTGGCTAGCAGAATGCTGGGGAGAGGTGTTTTGCCTTCTCACCGTCTGAGTCGGACGAGCAGGCCAGCCCGTCGCCCACGTCTCCGGCGTCTCCGACGCGGTAGTAGGGCCGTTGTTAGGCATTTGTTTACGTTTGCCAGCTGGGGTTCCCAGTAGAAAAACTCCGGTTGACCGTGAATAATTCCCGAATCTCTTATGTTCAACAGTGTCTCTCGGTCATATATAATGCAGCCCGCAACTTTACAGGGTAAAATCACGCATAAAAACACTAAAATAAGTAAAATACTGCTATGTTGTTGAGGAGTCCGTCGCTCGCTCGCCTTAACCGGCGCCGCCACCATGACATACCACCAGGTTTGAGTGTGATTAGCCTTACAAGCCGTCTTTAAAATCAACCTCTTCTGACATCAGAGGTGGGCGTGTCCACCTAGATGTATGATAGATAGATGAGCAACGTTTGCTACAGTCCACTGGATAGGCCGGTAGACTGATCTAACCAGCACACATCTCGGTGGACACGTTCACCTGTGATTTCCAGAAGCTTCACATTTTCAAAACGGCTTGACGACCTGGTGCTATAATATGTCCCCTTAAGAATAACAGTGTGCTTGCAGTAGCAACCAAACTAATAATAAAAAAAAAAATGCAAGAGAACAGTACTAGTGATGATGATGATGATGATGAGGATGGGAATGGTTCAGCAGCTCATCATGTCTGGTTATCCCTCAGATGCCTGTGAACTCACACTGGACCCCAACACGACCCACAGAGGACTCTCTCTGTCTGAGGACAACAGGAAGGTGACGCTGGTTAGAGAGGACCAGTCGTATCAGGATCACCCAGAGAGATTTGACTCCCATCCCCAGGTGTTGGGTAGAGAGGGTCTGACTGGCCGCTGTTACTGGGAGGTAGAGAGGGAAGGAGGGGTTGAGATAGGAGTGACATACAGAGGAATCACAAGGAGAGGAGGGGGTGATGACAGCAGGCTTGGAGGGAACAACAAGTCCTGGGTTCTTTATTGTACTGATGGTCGTTACTCTGCCCGGTACAACGGTACA
>NC_044054.1:2645892-2688392 GCF_902167405.1 Gadus morhua
AGTAGAGCCACTTGCTCCTTGACCTCTCCATCGCGTTGTTTGCTATTTTCAATGGCAACAACAGCACGACTATCGTCTCCTTCTACTTCCGGCTACCCAGTGGACCGTAGCCATCGTGCTAATCTATCCACCACACATCTAGGTGGACGCACCCACTTGGAGAGGCAGATTTTCCAAACGGCTTGTAACGACGTGTCCCACTCACACCTGGTGTTGTAATGTGTCCCCTTTAGAGCAGAGCGGTTTGTCTTCATTGTGTTCTGTTCCTCCCTGGGGAACGCCTTCTAACCGATCCTGGGGTCGGTTCTAGACCGATGTGTGTCAGTCAATCCTTGGTTTTGTCCGCCTGGAAGGCAAACTCATCCTGGCCTGAGAACAGCCTGCATTGGGTTCAGTGCCCCTCCATCCACTCTCTGCTTGTTGTTCTCTTTTGCGAGATTGTTCCAGGAGTTCTGCTTTTTAATTGGTGTTTTAAAATACAAAATTGGAAGTGCTTCTTCCATCTATCCTTACTTCCCCCGCTTGCAAAGTCTTGGATCCCACTCTAGAAGGGATCCCACCCTCTGTGTGTTGAATCGTCTAGGTCTAGGTCTAGCTCTAGGTCTAGGTCTAGGTCTAGCTCTAGGTCTAGCTCTAGGTCTAGCTCTAGGTCTAGGTCTAGCTCTAGGTCTAGCTCTAGGTCTAGCTCTAGTCTCGCTCTAGATCTAGTCTAGGTCTAGGTCTAGCTCTTGCTCAGTAGCTCTAGCTCAAGGTGTAGCTCTAGTTCTAGCTCTACGTCAGCTCTAGGTGTTGCTGTAGGTCTAGCTATAGCTCTATAGCTCTAGCTCTAGGTCTAGCTCTAGATCAGTAGCTCTAGCTTTAGCTCTAGGTGTAGCTCTAGTTCTAGCTCAAGGTCAGCTCTAGCAGGTCTAGCTCTAGGTGTAGCTCTAGTTCTAGCTCTAGGTCAGCTCTAGCTGGTCTAGCTCTAGCATAGCTCTAGCTGGTCTAGCTCTAGGTGTAGCTCTAGTTCTAGCTCTAGGTCAGCTCTAGCAGGTCTAGCTCTAGGTGTAGCTCTAGTTTTAGCTCTAGGTCGGCTCTAGCTGGTCTAGCTCTAGTATAGCTCTAACCATAGCTCTCTAGCTCTACGTCTCTAGTCCAGTGTCTGATGAACAGTATGTACAGACAGTGATGACCAGGGTCACAGTGTTACCAAGGCGACGCCCATGGCGGTAGCTTTGGCCGCTAATCTTTGGCCCAGAGGGTGATCGGTCCTCAGCCATTAATCCTTTTCCCTCTGATCCCTTCAGAGCAGTGGAGGGGAGTGAACCCGTGACCCTTTGGGTTCACGGGGGTCAGACTCACCTATTGTTGGTCAGCAGGATGGTCAGAGTTCACCTGTGCTTAGCCACCCTTCTGATGCACTTATTGTGTGTTGCACGTCCTGGCACTTAATGTACACACTTATTGTATGATGTAAGTCCTAGCACTTAATGTACACACTTATTGTGTGTTTGTACATCCTAACACTTAATGTCACACTTATTGTATGTTGTACGTCCTGGCACTTAATGTACACCCGTATTGTGTGTTTGCACTTAATGTATGGACTTATTGTAGGTTGTACGTCCTGGCACTTAAAAACAGTGGAGCATGGTGTGGCTCCTACCCTAGCTATCTCTATTGCCGCCGTTCAATTTGCCGTTTCCATCTAGAATAGTCTTTCACCTCTTTAACAATGTCCATGATGTATTTCTGATTCATGTCACGCTATTTCCAACGAAAAAAAGGTCATTTCTAAGTGACCCCTGACTCATGAACGGTAGTGTCTGTCCCAGCTTATTAACAAGCGTACGGAAACGGGGGGGGGGGCTCACCTCCTAAACCCACAAGGCTGAACCAGGGCTCCAGCGTCTCTCAGGTGGACCGGACTCCAGTTATCCTCTTTACACTGAGGTACAAAAGCTCCATTTATCCAGAACGGCTGCAAGCCTTTTAACAAACATGCAGAACAACTATAAATATCTCCTCCTGCTTCTGCCTCCCACTATGCCTGTTCTACATCTCTTACTGGTTCAGGACCAGTAAGAGACCTACCCACTCACTCCAAACTCGATTCGGCAGCTTGTGGCTCCGGAGGTAGAGCGGGTCGGCGGGTAACCTGAAGGCTGCTGGTTCGATCCCCGGCTCCTCCTGGCTGAGTGTTGAGGTGCCTCTGTGCTACCCATCTTACTGGTTTAGGACCAGTCTACCCACTGGATTGACCAACACACTCCACCTCGTGTCTCGCACTAGTACGCAACACTGGCCAAAACGGAAATGAAGTTATTAATATTATTTGTTTTATATATTTTTTAACGCTGCATTATAGTCACCCTGTGGAATCATCCCTTCATAGGTAAAGCCATTAATATCAATATTATTATCAAGCTACAGATTATTTAACCTGTGAAATCATCATTCCTGTTATGTGCGAAATCAGCAATGAAATTTCCTTCATGCAGATAGGTTGAATGTGTGCATGAACGGGTGAATGTCAGGTCATATTGTAAAGTGCTTTGGGTGGCCGATGGTTCGAAGAGCGCTGTAGAAACACATTCCATTTACCATTCACAACTATTATATATCATCACGCAACGCAAAACCCTTTACCAAATCAAATCAGGAAACGGGAGTATCAATACGCACGCGCACACACATGGTGCCAAGAGCGGCTTTAACACACACACACACACACACACACACACACACACACACACACAGATGGAGACAGGAAGCTGCGTAATCTCATCCTAATTCTATTTCACCCCAGATTGGATTTGTGTGTGTAAGTGTGTGTGTGTTGGGTTGTGTGTGTGTGCGTGTGGGGTTGTGTGTGTGTGTGTGTGTGTGTGTGCGTGTGTGTGTGTGCGTTTGTGTGTGTGTGTGTGGGTGTGTGAGGGTAACACTGAGGGATGTCGATTCTCCTGACTCACTGCACAAGTTATATAACAGCGACAGCATGAGTGTGCGTTGTGTGTGGGTGGTGTAACGGCTGGTGTAACGGGTGGTGTTGGGGGTGAAGTTATTCTCTCTCTCTCTCTCTCTCCCCCCCCCCCCCCCCCCCTCTCTCTCTCTCTCTCTCTCTCTCTCTCTCTCTCTCTCTCTCTCTCTCTGTCTCTCTGTCTCTCTGTCACTCTTTCTCTCTCACACTGATATATTTACCAGAGATAATATGAATCCAGCAGCCCCCCCCTCCACCCTTCCCCCTCCCACCTGGGTCCGCTCTTTGGTATTTAGATAGAGTTCCCCCTCACATAGATTTAGGAAGCCTCCATCTGACCTTTGACCTTTAACCTCTTACTTCACTGCCCAAACGCAAGAACGATGTCCAAGCAGAAAACTTTACTCAAGTCTCCATGATTAATATTATTGTTATTGTGAGTGTGTGTGTGTATTAGTGTGCGTGTGTGTGTGTGTGTGTGTGTGTGTGTGTGTGTGTGTGTGTGTGTGTGTGTGTGTGTGTGTGTGTGTGTGTTGGTGTGTGTGGTCTGTACAGAATGCGGTTTTGTTAAACTGATCAATAAATGTGATTATTGTATCAGAAAAGGCAGGCAGGCAGGCACACACACACACACACACACACACACACACACACACACACACACACACACACACACACACACACACACACACACACACACACAAATACACACAGACACACACACACTCACAATAATATTAATCATGGAGACTTGAGTAAAGTTTTCTGCTTGGACATCGTTCTTGCGTTTGGGCAGTGAAGTAAGAGGTTAAAGGTCAAAGGTCAGATGGAGGCTTCCTAAATCTATGTGAGGGGGAACTCTATCTAAATACCAAAGAGCGGACTCAGGTGGGAGGGGGAAGGGTGGAGGGGGGGGCTGCTGGATTCATTCACAGAGTGTGGTGATGTCTAATAAAGACGATGTTTCTGGCTTGATATTTGACCATTCTAGACAGGGGGTCGCAGAATCACTCATTCAGAAACGTATTTGTATATTGCATATATGTAAATATATATAATATATATGTTTAAGATATTTCTGCTCAAAGCTACAAAAAACACAAACGTAAGTTATATAATTCATATTACATATATATATATAAATGTGTTTATATATCGCATATATATCAATATGTTAACTATATTTCAGCTCTTAGCAACAAAGAACATAAAAACGCTAGTTACATAATGTTAAAAAAGTTGGACCTTTTCCACATCACATATATAGCCCCCAAGTGGGCACATTCTTTATCGGGGGGAGATTCTACACTCTGAGGGCTAGCTCCCTGCTGGAGCAGAATGACTCAGCTGGTGAGTCACGAAGAAGAAGTCCTCCAGAAGGCCTCTCAGACTGCTCAATAACACAGGCTGCTCAGGGCTCTGAAACGCCCGCTTCAACACCCTGCTAGCCCCCCAATATTAATTAATAATATTAATAATAAAAATAATAAGTAATGTTAATTTTTTGTGATTTGTGAGATTAACCCGTACTATGCTTATAAAATATATATATATTATATATATATATATATATATATGTTTTTATTTTATGTATAATTTATATAATTTTTCACTCTTTTATCCAACAAAGAAGCATATTATGTAACTTACTCTTTATGACATTTGTATGGCGCAGGTGTGGTCATTTAGCCACCAGGGGACGGTGTGGTTGTTTAACAAACAACATTAATAATACGAATAATATTAATATATTATATAACTTATCATTATTATTATTATCATTATTTCTTTAATATATATAAATATTTTTTAAGTGTGATTTAGTAAATTAGCCTTTGCTGTACTATGCTTATAAAAAAAAAAAATGTACATAGTTGTTTATAGTTTTAGCTTTAAAAAACAACAACATATTATTCAACTTAAACTTAAACTAGTATGATCCGCTCAGCCCGGGCGTTTGGAGCGGGCACCTTCCCGGGCAGCTGACCGCGGGGTCCTGCTTGTTATGATCCTCCACTTCCTGGTTGAAGCGGCTCGGTTTCGAGCGGCGCTTTGTGCGTAAGAGTGCATGTGACGTGCGTAACAGTGCATGTGCCGTGCGTAAGAGCGCACACATAGGTCCACGCGGGGTCACGATTCGAGTTCGAACGTCTTCGGTCACCGAATATCAACTTATATACCGGAAACGGATTCGTTAATGCAAGAGACTGCCGACCGGTCACTCAAAGGACCGACCTGTCACTCAGATAACCGGACTGTCACTCAAAGAGACCCAGAATGCCCGAAGAAGAAGATTTCTGATTCACAACTTCGGACCCTTGGGTCGGGGTAGTTCGCCAAGAAGACACCGGAAGCCATCAGGGTGGAGGAGGGACCATAGACCCGCCGCCGGAAGTGGACTCACGGTGGGACTGGATTAACAAGAGACCTAATCCCCCCCAGACTCAAACACCCACTTGGGTCTGACGACCAGAGGGGGGCCAGTTTAGACTGTAGTGTGTGTGTGTGTGTGTGTGTGTGTGTGTGTGTGTGTGTGTGTGTGTGTGTGTGTGTGTGTGTGTGTGTGTGTGTCCCTCCCTCCCTCCCTCCCTATCTGTGTGTGGGTGTGGAGGTGTCCGACCGGAACTGACCTTTTTGAGGGGCGGGTCAGAAGTTACAGGGTTCATGATAAGTCTGAATATGTCTGCACTTTGAGGCCTGGTAACACAACTAGTGTGTGTGTAGATGTTCTCAGTTGTGTGTCTTCCACACCTATCGTTGTAAAGTAATGCAAACGCACAACCGCACACCCTGCTATAGTTTTGACTAATAAAAAGGTCCCATTAGATTGACCAATTAGGCGATTTCAGTGGGTTCCTGATTGGCCAGAGGGCTGAAGTCAACTCAGACAATGATGTCTCTAAGAAGAATTATGACAGATATTAAGGCCTAATTTCCTCCAGTTTAATATCTATTTGTGTTGGAATATTTTGTTGGACCCGAAAGAAGGACCAATCTGAAACACAAGTTGTTTTTTTAAATTGTTTGGAATATGTTAGATTGTTCGGAATGAGTTAAATAGTTCGGAACACGTTAGGAATGTGAGACATTAAGCTCTTTTCGTGACTCGTGACGCTTCCCAGAGACTCAAGGATCAGACAATGGACCCCAGTCCGGAACCCACTTCCGGTCCGGGGGTCTCGTTCGACACAGAGTCCGACCGCTACATTGAGCCCCTGGGCTCCCGCAGCGACGACGGGCACGAAGAAGAAGGAGGGACAAGCTCCGCCTCCACTCTGTCCGACGCCACGCCCCCCCGCTCCGACGCCACGCCCCCCCGCTCTGACAGCTCGTCCCCGGACCTGACGTCGCCCGCCTCCCTGTCCTACTACCTCTGGGACAGGAAGGACAGGCGAACGCGGTCGTTGAGGAACTTTGGAGGTCTGACGCTGTTCTCCAAGAGGTAAGCCGGTCGGTGATGCTTTCAAGTGCTCCGAAAAGTCCATTCCTGGGCCTCGGTGTTTCTTTCTCGTTCACTACAGTATTTTCAGGTCGACATACGTCCATTATTTGTTCGTAGTGTTCATTTAAGATTCTTAAATCTACTGCTAGACTAAAGAAAAATATAATAATAATAATAATAATAATAAAATATGTAACGACTGACTTTGACCACAAGATGGCGCCACCGTACCGTAAAACGGCCCCGCTGTTTGACCCGTGGATGAAGCGATACGTTTATTTGACTGATTTTCCCTTAAAAAGGCAAATGCACGTCCGAATATGTGTTTGTTTTTAAAATGTAAAACGGGATGAAAACTTACAACACGACTAATGCAGAGAACAGCCTCTCGAATCATGTTGATCTAGGCTCAGGTTGGTTTGTAATTTTAATCCAATGTACACACACACACACACACACACACACACACACACACACACACACACACACACACACACACACACACACACACACACACACACACACACACACACACACACACACACACACACACACACACACACACACACACACACACAATCCCTGAATAGAGACACGGAAATGCCAGGAGCTATGCAAACTTTGTCTTTGCTTTTAGAGATAACTCTTGTGTGTATCTGTGTGTGTGTCTCTCTCTATCTGTGTCTGTGTGTGTCTTTTATTTTGTGTTTGTGTGTGTCTCTATCTGTGTCTGTGTGTGTCTTTTATTTTGTGTATGTGTGTGTCTCTCTATCTGTGTCTGTGTTTCTTTTATTTTGTGTGTGTGTGTCGCTCCCTAACCCTGGGTATCAGCAGGGGTTCACATCGCTGTGTACCAAGGTTATAAACCGTGTGTGTGTTCAGTTGTGCATTCAGTTGTGTGTGTCTGTGTGCGTGTTCAGTTGTGTGTCTGTGTTTGGTTGCGTGTGCCTTCTGTTGTGCACTCAGTTGTACACTCAGTTGTGTGTGTGTGTGCGTTTGGTTGTGTGCGTGTTCAGTTATGCTGTACGGCGGTGAGGTCGTCTGCTGTCAGCCACAGAGCAGACGACCTGTTCTGTTGATTCTGTCTCTTTACTGGAGCTGTGGTGACCCTGGGGTCTATAAATACACCAGGGAGGGGCTGGGGGTCGCACTGGAACTGGTTTCACACTGGATCTCCTTAGGGAAACACTAAACGCCGTACGTTTACATGCACAGCTTAATCAGATTGAGGCCATAGTTCGACTATGCTCCTCAATCGCTGCAATGGTCCGAGTATACATGGAGGTGAGAAAATCGACTTATTGACCGAAGCATTTAATGCCCCGGTACGCTAGATGGCGCTGTGCCCATTTCTACTGGTGGTAGTAGAGCCACCGGCTGACCTCTTAACGTCACCAGCAACAACAAACTCAGGCGGCATTCGAGAAAGAATTGGCGCAGAGCGTTCTTTTCCCTCCCTGCTTCTCTCATCTACCTAGCCACACATTCTTGGTAAATTATTTGGGAAAGAACAGCTGATACAGCGGTAATAAGTTGTACTTTTAAATCAATGCATCTGCAAACACCGTACAGCCAACACATATTTTGCCGATAACTTTTAGGATTGATGAGTATTTGATCGTGAGAAAACATTGTTTTACTGCGTGTGAGTGTTAAAAATAATTAATGAATGCGGGTGCGCGTGTGTGTATGTGTAAAAGAATTAATGAATGCGGGCGCGCGTGTTTGCGTCCATCTGTTTAAACACATGCAAACTAAACACGTAACGCATAATACAATCCATGGCAATGTATATTAACGGGTGGACACATGCATATTAGGAACACAAGCCGATAATGATAAGAAACTATGTTTATAATGTATTGCGTTTATCATTAAATAGAACCACAGTTACCGCATATATGTGTGTTAAGTTTTCAGTATTTCTGAAGTTGTGGAAGAAAAGTTTGAAATTCATGTGCATCTGTCTCATCGGAGACTGCAGACGCGCTGTCAAAATATCAACTCGTCAGATTCGAATGCGCTCATGGCTCTTAAAGGAGATTAAGAGTCATTTAGCCGCCGGTAAAATAGCGACAACGCCATAGAAGCGCCCACAAAGCTACTTGCACTTGGCGCTTCTCACTTGCGTTTTAGACCGTTAAAATAGGGCCCCTTGCATGCCTTTGTAATCCGTGGGAAGTGTGTGTTCCCGATGTCTTCGTATGACTGGCAGGAAGTCAGGAAGTGCAGTTCTATCTCTAGTTGGTTGTGTGTGCAGTGGGAGCTCTGTCTGTCTGTCTGTCTCTGTCTCTGTCTCTGTCTCTCTCTCTCTCTGACCCCTCTCTCTCTCTGACCCCTCTCTCTCTCTGACCCCTCTCTCGCTAACCACACCCCCTATGTTGCCCTCTCTCCCCCCTCTGTGTGTGTGTGTGTGTGTGTGTGTGTGTGTGTGTGTGTCTATATTGTGTTTACATCCCAGTTAAGCCATGCGGACTGATGTCTGTCCGTTGTGTGAACGCAGCAGTCAAGAACATCAGCCGACCTTTGACTCTGAACCACAGGATGAAACCGTGACGACTGAAGCGCTCCGTTTCCTGGTAGCTCGGCGAACTCACAATATGAGAACTGTGCGACGCACACATGCATTTGTCTGACGCAATTTAGCGAGGATGCACTATTCTGTTGTGTGACTCGTTCAATGTCCTGTCCATTTTTAATTGGTGTGTGTGTGTGTGTGTGTGTGTGTGTGTGTGTGTGTGTGTGTGTGTGTGTGTGTGTGTGTGTGTGTGTGTGTGTGTGTGTGTGTGTGTGTGTGTGTGTGTGTGTGTGTGTGTGTGGGTGGGTGTGTTTGCTTCTTTAATTTTCGATAGTAAATGGATTGGCAAAGTGGCACACCCCTCTTCTTTTACAACCCGCTTTCTAAATGGTGTGTGTGTGTACAGCCCTTCCACAATGCAATATGGTGATGCTTTCTTTCTATCTATCTATCTATCTCCCTCTCTGGCCTACTGGTCTGTCCGTCAGTTTCTCTCTCGCTCTCCCGTATAACACACCCCCTATGTCGCTCACCCTCCCCTCTCTCCCTCTCTTTCCGTGCTCTCTCTCTTCCCTCTCTATCTCAAACCACGCCCCCCTCTCTCTCTCTCTCTGTCTCTCTATTTCCGTGCTTTCTCTACTCCCCACTCTCTAACCATCTCCCCTCTCTCTCTATATCCGCGCTCTCTCTCTCTAACCACACCCCCTATGTCGATCTCTCTCTCTCTTTCTGTGCTCTCTCTCTGTCTCTCTTTTCGTGGTCTCTCTCTCCTCCCCTCTCTCTCTCTCTTCCTCCCTCTCTGATGTTTTTCTCTCCCCTGCCAGTGTAGTGTTTGACGTTTTGAGCGAGTGTAACCGTGGTGCTAGAGGAACTAAACACGCTACGTTACTGCTGGGGTCCTGCTAGTGTGAGTATGTTCAGAGTGGAGCTGTGTGTGTGTGTGTGTGTGTGTGTGTGTGTGTGTGTGTGTGTGTGTGTGTGTGTGTGTGTGTGTGTGTGTGTGTGTGTGTGTGTGTGTGTGTGTGTGTGTGTGTTCTGAGTAGTTCAGAGCTGAATATGTACTGAGTTGTGTTGTGTTTAGTGGGAGTATGTTCAGAGGTGTGTTGTGTTGTGTGTGTTCTGAGTAGTGTGTGTGTCTGTATGTGTGCTCTGAGTAGTTCAGAGTTGTGTGTTTGTGTCTGTGTGTGTGTGTTCTGAGTAGTTCCGAGTTGTGTGAGTGTCTGTGTGTGTGTTCAGAGTTGTGTGTGTGTATGTGTGTGTCTGTGTGTGTGTTCTGAGTAGTTCAGAGTTTTGTGTTTGTGTGTGTGTGTTCTGAGTACAGTAGTTCAGAGTTGTGTTGTGTTGTGCACTGACTTGGTTGTGTCGGAGCTGTTTGAGTGTGTTTCTGTGAGTTGCAAAGACTAACACACACGCATTCACACACATATAAACATCCATCCTATACCTATTACTATATAAGTAGTCATCGATATAGACATGGCAGTAGTTCCATCGACGCAGTGCTGTTTGAGCTGACCAGGGAATCGTGAGCAGAAACGGTACAACAGTGTATTTATTGTGTGTGGTACGTCCTGGCACTTAATGCACACACTTATTGTATGTTGTACGTCCTGGCACTTAATGTACACACTTATTGTATGTTGTACGTCCTGGCACTTAAAAACATACTTAGCATCGTGTAGCATCGAACCATATCTCTCTGTGTTGTACACGGGGAATGGGTTAACCTAGTGATGGTTAGTGCTTGGCATTTGGTTCTATGAACATCCTCACTGTACCCACACAGATATGTTGTTGTTGATCCTTCTTTTGACAAATGGACTTATTGTAAGTCGCTTTAAGTAAAAGTGTCTGCTGAATGCCCTGAATGTTAACGTTAGTGTGTGAAGGATTCTTCAGATACCTCTCAGTCTGTCTAGGTGTCCGTACGCCTGCCCGGTCCCTGGGTGTTTGAGGCCTCTGCTGTGTTCAGCAGCCCAGTAGAGGAGCTCTGATAGAGGGGAGAGGAGAGAGGAGAGGGGAGA
This sequence comes from Gadus morhua, assembly GCF_902167405.1. NCBI lineage: Eukaryota > Metazoa > Chordata > Actinopteri > Gadiformes > Gadidae > Gadus > Gadus morhua. The sequence continues at coordinate 2,656,836 of NC_044054.1, forward strand.
GGGGAGAGAGAGGAGAGAGGAGAGGGGGGTGAGGGGAGGGGGGAGAGGGGAGGGGAGAGGGGAGAGGAGAGAGGGAGGTGTGATCCTGCTTACCCAGAGTGTCTGCTGGGGTCTGGATGTCATCTAAACACTGTGTGTGTGTGTGTGTGTGTGTGTGTGTGTGTGTGTGTGTGTGTGTGTGTGTGTGTGTGTGTGTGTGTGTGTGTGTGTGTGTGTGTGTGTGTGTGTGTGTGTGTGTGTGTGAACCACCCTGTCATCATAACATGATGTTGAGACACTGGTTATTAATAGTCCCACCACCCGACTCTGAGTAACACAACCGGAGAGTAACACAACCGGAGAGTAACACAACCGGAGAGTAACACAACCGGAGAGTAACACAACCAGAGAGTAACACAACCAGAGAGTAACACAACCAGAGTAACACAACCGGAGAGTAACACAACCAGAGTATCACAACCAGAGTAACCCAACCGGAGAGTAACACAACCAGAGAGTAACACAACCAGAGAGTATCCAACTAGAGTAACACAACAAGAGAGTAACCCAACCAGAGAGTATCTTTGTCTCGTGGCCCTGCAGTCTCCGGTGAGGGTATCACCGATGCTTTGTTTTTTATTTTTTTGTACCTGAAGGAACTATGTTTTTTATTTCCCTACGGGAGTTTTGTACTTTTGTTAATGCGTAATAATAATAAAGAAAATCCATAAATAAAATAAATATATATGTTATTTTAATTTTTTTGGTACATTGGTAGTCAAGGCAGGGCCTTATAGTTGTTAACTTTAACCACACCTTAACTACTCAGACCTACTCAGACATACTCAGGCCTACTCAGACCTTCTCAGACCTACTCAGGCCTACTCAGGCCTACTCAGACCTACTCAGGCCTACTCAGACCTACTCAGACCTACTCAGACCTACTCAGGCCTACTCAGACCTATAGATGTGTACACTCCCAGTGGACTGGAGCCTGACCTCCCAGTAGATCCAGTGGACTGGAACCTGACCTCCCAGTAGCCAATCAGAACCTGAGCTCTCTGAGGGGACAGCCAATCAGAACACTGCAGCTGAGCTCTCTGAGGGGACAGCCAATCAGAACACTGCAGCTGAGCTCTCTGAAGGGACAGCCAATCAGAACAGTTCAGAAACCTGCTCTTCTATTGGCAGTAGATGGTATATGGGCGCCGTTTATACCGCGCTTTTCTAATCAGTGGCCACTCAAAGTGCTTTATTTTTTATTATTGCCTAACATTCACCCATTCATACACATTAGTCACCCATTCACACAGGGCGACAGCCAGCTCGTCAGGAGCAGTCAGGGGGAGGCGTCTCGCTCAGGACACATCCACACTCAGCTAGGAGGAGCCGGGGATCCAACCAGCGACCTCCAGGTTACCAGCCACCCATATGTGTTGCACACGGGGAATGGGTTGACCTAGTGATGGTTGTGCTTGGCCCTTGGTTCTATGAACATCCTTACTGTACCCACAGAGATATATTGTTGTTTCTCTTCCTTCGGACAAACTGACTTACTGTAAGTCGCTCTGGATAAAAGCGTTATTTGGGACTCAGGAATGGGAACCAGAGAGTGATGTCGTGCCACCCTTTGGTAGTAGAGACCATCTCCAGAATGTTGATCCTGCCGCTCGATGGACCAGGGCAGGGCAGTGTTGCTGCTCTCTGCACTCAGGTTGACTAAACATTAACCAAACCCCAGTCAGAAATAGCCCTACTTAAAGAGCAGAATGGCAGACTGCTAGTTAACAAACAGCTTCATTTCCATGCACTCTTAAATGTACATCTACATCTCTGGGCGCTAAGCAGACCCTCTTACCCAGAGCGACTTACAATAAAGAAAGAAAGAGAAACAACACTGTATCTCTGTGGGTACAGTGTTGATAGAACCAAGTGCCAAGCACTAACCATCACTAGGTTAACCCATTCCCCGTACACAACAAAGATAGCTAGGGTATGATGCTGTTAAGAGTTGACCCCGAGAGTTAACAGTAGATAGTTTAACGTCTAATCCAGGTTAGTTTGTCTGTGATATAACACGTTGTTAATGTTCACTAGTCAGATCAGAATCAGAATCAGAAATGCTTTATTGATCCCCGGGGGGAAATTGTTGTTCCAGGTGCTCCATACAATATAAATATAAATACCCTACAAGCTAAATAAATAAATTAATAAAAAAATAAAATAAAAGTAAGAAGTGGACATCTCTTAGTGGGTTATATTTACAATTCAATATTTACATTGCAAATAGCAATGAAAATTAAGAGTGAAAGAATAAAATAATATTTAGATATTATAGATATTTGCACCAAGAGCCCATCAAAGGCGAGCTGCAGAAAGGAAGGCTTCTGAGCTGAAGGTTAACATGAGGTGCATGCGTGTGTGTCCCTCTGCTATCTCGTTTAACATCAAACTGTGTTTTTAGCTCAAAGCCGACCACAGCTTGTTACGTTTCCTCATGCAGAGGCTGTGGTCTGCTCTGTCGTCGTTATCTTGGTTTGACTGGATCTAGTGATCTGGTCTGGTTCTTAAGGTGCGAACTCATTGTATGTTGTATGTCCTGGCACTTCATGTACGCACTCATTGTATGGTGTATGTCCTGGCACTTCATGTACGCACTCATTGTATGTTGTATGTCCTGGCACTTCATGTACGCACTCATTGTATGTTTGTACGTCCTGGCACTTAGAAATAGTAGTTCACATTGTGTAACGTCTTATCCTAGCTATCTTTGTTGATGGTTAAAGCAGTGATAAACATTAGCTAGCAGTTAATTAACAGACAACTAATAGTCAAGTAATAATTTCTTAATGGTGCTGTTTACTAAGTTAATGGTGTTCACGTTAACTAATGTATTACTTTACACATCATTTGATAGGGTTTGCTACCCCTAATGCTAATGCTAGATGCTAACACTTATTACTGCAGTCACCCACGTTAATAATGGCTTACTAACGTAGCCTTGTCTTGACTGGTACCATGTACATGCCCCTCCCCTCATGGTCCATCCACTCGTTGAAGGGTCGTACTACATCATAGTCCCAGCCTCCAGCGTCATGGCTGCTTTCTCCATGGTCCGATACGTCCCCAGATTGCAGTCCAATCCTTGCACCTTCAGAACTGGAGGTGCACCTTCAGTTCTAAAGGTGCGGGTGGTGAATCTACAGGAACTGGTTCCATCGCCCATGGCTCCGAAGGGACCCAGATCCCAGAGGGGTAATACCTGATAGTCTAGTTGGTGTGATAGTCAAGTGTGGAAAAAGAAACGAGAGAAGTGACGCCAAATCTGCAATACATTTACATTCAGGGCGTTGAATGTAAATGTATCGGATGAACCTTTCATCCAAAGTGACTCACAATGATTCATGAACACATTCAACCATTCAGACACACATTCAGCCATTCATACACACATTTACACACACATTCACCCATCCATCCACACATTCATGCACGCATTCACTCACCGACGGCGGAGTCAGCCCCCAGGGCGACAGCCAGCTGGTTAGGAGCAGTCAGGGTGAGGCGTCTCGCTCAGGGACACTTCCACACTGAGCTAGGAGGAGCCGGGGATCCAACCAGCGACCTCCAGGTTACCAGTCAGCCTGCTCCACCTCCACGTATGTTGGTGTGTTCAATAGTGTGATGATAGTGATCTACAACCTGACACGCCTAACCTTCAATAGTGTGATAATAGTTAGGGATGAATAATGGAGGGGGGTTGTGTGTTGCTGTGTTGTCATCACTGCAGACTGCATGTTGTTTCCATCGTGTCTGTGTTTTGTAGACATCTCAAATGTTATGAGAGCAAAATAGAGTAAAAGAGAGTAAAAATGTTCAGAGTTGGAACGAGCCCAGTTTACAAGAAGACTGTTTGTTTAATGATGGCTCTGGTGCTAATAAGCTAACTGTTGTCAGCTGGTGTCGGGGTCGGTAGCGACGTGTTGATCGGTCGGTCTCTGCACAACCAGAAGACTATGGTTGGTATTTGCTGATCTGCGATCCTCTGGCCTGATGTTTAAGAGTAGACCTCTAGGGAGGGAGGAGAACTGTGTGAACCGAACAGAAAAGCTCACATCCAACCCTGGAGTTGGAGGTCGTATCACAGGGCGAGAGTCGAATTTGAACAGACTGTGGTTGGAATGTTAATCCAATTTGACGTTTAATCTAAGTGTGAGAGAAGCTCTTGTGAGGTCATAATCACAGAACTTCTTAATTTAGTTTTTGGCTGAGAGTTTGAAGAGAGGAGGGGTATTTTGTGATGCTTTTTTTGAAGCTTGAACACTGGCTAAAGATGAGCGTCATGGGTGATGGTGTGTCCACACACACGCACACGCACACACACACACACACACACACACACACACGTGTGTGTGTATACAGCCATCATGTTACACACACACACACACACACGTGTGTGTATACAGCCATCATGTTTACACACACACACACACACACACACACACACACACACACACACACACACACACACACACACACACACACACACACACACACACACACGTGTGTGTGTGTGTATACAGCCATCATGTATAGCTCGTGAGGGCTAGTGTTGTGTGGGCGGAACAGAGGCATGCAAATACATTCTCTCGGTCTGTCTGTCTCTCTGTCTCTGCTCATTCTCTCTCTCTGTCTCTGTCTCTCGCTCCCCCTCTGTCTCTGTCTCTTGCTCCCCCTCTCTCTCGCTCTCTCCTGTTATGGTGGGGATAAATGCACTGGGAGCCTGTTACATAACCAATATAAACAAACACACGCACAGAGAGACAGGATCTCTTCAGCGGTATTGAAGTGTTAATTCTGTTCTTTGATATGTGAGAGAGAGAGAGAGAGAGAGAGATTTGCATTCCTCTGTTCCACCCACACAGAGCTATACATCATGTTTGTTGATCCATATATATTATGTGTATACCTAAACAAAGTGTGTGTGTGTGCGTGCATGCGTCCATATACACATTGTGTGTGTTTGCATACGTGTGAACGCTAGTGTGTGTGAGAGAGAGATCTGAATATGGTTGAGGAGCACCATGAGTGGCTCATCTTCTCCAGAGACTTCAGCTCATTGTCTCCACGCGGTGGTTTGAAGTCTAGACGTCACCATGGCTCTTTGTTCAGCCCTCGGTGACGCTGGTCCTCAGAAACCAAGACGCTGTGTTTGGACCGTAGCTCGTAGAGGATCCAAGACGCTGTGTTTGGACCGTAGCTCGTAGAGGATCACAGACGCTGTGTTTGGACCGTAGCTCCTAGAGGAGCATGTAGCTTGTACCGTAGCTCGTAGAGTAGCTCGTAGAGGATCCAAGACGCTGTGTTTGGACCGTAGCTCGTAGCGGGAGCGTAGCTCGTAGCGTACGTCATAGCGGGGCGTAGCTTGTAGCGTAGCTTGTAGCGTAGCCTGTAGCGTAGGTCATAGCGGGAGTGTAGCTCGTACCGTAGCTCGTAGCATAGCTCGTAGAGGATCCAAGACGCTGTGTTTGGACCGTAGCTCGTAGTGGGAGTGTAGCTCGTAGCGGGAGTGTAGCTCGTAGTGTAGGTCATAGCGGGGCGTAGCTTGTAGCGTAGCACGTAGCGTAGCTCGTAGTGTAGGTCATAGCGGGAGTGTAGCTCGTACCGTAGCTCGTAGAGGATCCAAGACGCTGTGTTTGGACCATAGCTCGTAGTGTAGCTTGTGGAGCAGCATATAGCTCGTAGCAGGAGCGTAGATCGTACTGTAGCTCCTGCCTTAGCTTGTAGCATAGCTCATAGAGATGCATGTAGCTTTTAGAGGATCGCGTAGCTCGTAGCGTAGAACGTAGAGTAGCTCGTAGAGGAGTATGTAGCTCGTAGCGGGAGTGTAGCTCGTAGCGTAGGTCATAGCTCGTAGCGTAGGTCATAGTGGGAGCGTAGCTCGTAGCATAGCTCGTACCGTAGGTCATAGCGGGAGCGTAGCTCGTACCGTAGCTCGTAGCATAGCTCTTCCCTTAGGTCATAGCGGGAGCGTAGCTCGTACCATAGCTCGTAGTGTAGCTCGTACCGTAGGTCATAGCGGGAGCGTAGCTTGTACTGTAGGTCATAGCGGGAGCGTAGCTCGTACCGTAGCTCGTAGCGTAGCTCCAACCGCACATTGTAGCGTAGGTCATAGCGGGAGCGTAGCTCGTAGCGTAGCTCGCTGAGCATCCAATACGCTGTGTTTGTAGCGAAGCTCGTAGGGTAGCACTTAGCATAGCTCGTATCGTAGCCAGCAGCATAGTATAGGACATGAGGTGACAGGGTGATGACATGAGGTGATGACAGGGGGAAGACATGAGGAGACAGGGTGATGACAGGGTGAAGACATGAGGTGATGACAGGGTGAGGACATGAGGTGATGAGATGAGATGACAGGGTGAGGACATGAGGTGATGACTGGGTGAAGACATGAGGTGACAGGGTGAGGACAGGGTGATGACATGTGGTGATGATAGGACATGAGGTGATGACATGAGGTGACAGGGTGAGGACATGAGGTGACAGGGTGATGACATGAGGTGATGACATGAGCTAAGGAACAGTCTCTTGTGTTTAAAAAACTGTTCCATCGATTCCTAAAGGTCGCCCAATCACAGCACTGCAACTACAGGCTGCACCCAATCACAGCACTGCAACTACAGGCTGCACCCAATCACAGCACTGCAACTACAGGCTGCACCCAATCACAGCACTGCAACTACAGGCTGCACCCAATCACAGCCCTGCACATGTTCAATAAACCCTACAGCTACAGCGTTAATAAAGGACACTCACTCAGCTCCGCCGTGATCCTCCTTAACCACTTCAGTGAAGTCCTCGCCGTCTTGGTAACCGTGGTAACATGCATTCCATTACAGGGGTCCGGGCGCACTGGGAGGGTTTCACTGAGGAGGGCCGACCAATCAGGGCCTTAGCCTCCCCCCTCCCCTCAGACCTCCCCCTGTGTGTGACTGCCCCTGTCCAGGGGAGGAGCCGTCGCTTCAGGACCCCCCCAGTGGGCCCCAGGGCTTCATGTCTCTCCCCTGCTCCAGATGAGCGCCCCCCCACACCGCGCAATGGACGCCTTCTTCCGCCGGCACTTCCGCTGCCACCAGAAGCGCCCGACCAGCCCGGCCCTCCCGGCCAGCAAGGCCCGCCGGCTCTCCAGCGCCGGGCTGCCCTCGGCCGCGCTGGCCCAGCGCCGGCGCTCCTCGGCGGGGCAGCCGCCCGTACTCCAGCCCCACGCCCGGCCGTTGGCCTCCAGGCGGATGAGCGCGGGCCTGCTGGCGGCTAGCCGACGCCCGCAGGCCGGGCCGAGCCTGGGGCTGGAGTACATGCGGGAGGCCAGCGCCGAGGGGGCGGACTGGGGAGAGGAGCGGGAGGAGGCGGACGGGGGCAGGGCCGGATGGGAGTTGGAGGAACGGGAGCGGGGGGGCGTCAGAGGGCGGGGGAGGGCGGGGCGGCGGCGGCGGTCCAGCTCGGTCACGGTGTTCTGCGCCCGCCGGAGGTTCGCGGTCCGACGCCGGTCCACGCCCAAACTCAGGTCCATTAAGCCACACCTCCTCGGACCCTCCATGCTATTGGCCAGCCTGGTGCAGATGGGAGGGGGCGGGGCCAGCCCTCAGGGCGGGGGGAGCGACGGCGACGCCTCGCTGTCGTCCTGCTCCGGGTCCGAGGACGGAGACGAAGGGGAGGAGGGGAGGGAGGGGCAGGAGGACCATCGGACAGACTCACAGCCCCGCGATCCGTCAGGAATACGGCCCCCTCGCTCCCGCCCCCCCCTCTTCCAGGGCGTGGGCGTGGACCATCTCAAGCCCCGCCCCTTGCTCCGCCCCCCCCGCTGCCTGCGGCGGAACTCCTCCCACCTGCTCCCCGGTGACGCCCCCTACGGCCGCTACCACCGCCGGCGGTCTGCCCAGGCCGGCCTCCCCCTCCACGCGGGGCTGATGAGACCGCACGGTTACCGCGGCGACGGGAGTCTGGGAGAGGGGAGGGGCCGGCACACCCTGGAGCCCACGCACTACGACCCCAGCCTAGACACATGGGAGGCCTTCCTGACGTACGTGAGAGGGGGGGCGGGAGGCCGGGGGGGGGGGGGGGGGGGTTCTCAGGTTAGATGTGTGTGTTTGTGTGCACGTTTCTCTACGTGTGTGTGTGTGGTTCTCACGGTAGATGTGTGTGTGTTTGTGTGTGTGTGCGTAGGGAGAGGAGGCAGACACACACACACACACACACACATGCACACATGCACACACACACTCTCCCAGCAGTGTGTGTGTGTGTGTCTGTGTGTATGAGTGAGCCTGCATATGTGTGTGTGCGCCTGTGTGTGTGTGTGTGTATGTGCGCGCTCTGGCGTTGCCGTGTAAACCGGGCTTTAGCACTGGACTCAACTTTGAGATGAACTGTGAGCTTCTGAACGGGGCTTTGGTCGTTACCGTGGCGACCAAACTAACAGGAAGCTGGTCTAACCTGTCTGGTATCTGAGTTGATGTTGTGTAGCGTCTTACCCTAGCTATCTGTGTAGTATACAGTGAATGGGTTAACCTAGTGATGGTCAGTGCTTGGCCCTTGGTTCTATGAACATCCTTACTGTACCCACAGAGATATGTCGTTGTTTCTCTTTCTTCTGACAAACGGACTTATATGCAAGGGGCTTTGGATAAAAGCGTCTGTAAACGCCCTGAATGTTGATGACAATGTAAATGTGAGTGACTCATTTTCATTGTTAATTCACACCGCACAAAGAGAATCCGACACTGGAACGTGTATATCAGTTGATCTCCTCGAGGTAAACGCAACTGTACTAAGATTATTAAACGTTCGGCTCTGTTTTTGATATTATCATATATCTATACTTTACATGTATCACGATGTGTTGTGAAAATCAAAGGTCGCACAGGGAATTTGATAATTCTTTATCATTATATATACATACTTTACAATGTACCACATTTTAAGATGATTGAAAAGATTCTGTGCTTAGGTATTCTATATTGTATATCTGTACTTAAATTGTAATCATTAGCTATTATTATCTATCTATACAATGAACCACTTTGCGGTGTAAACATGAGGTCAAAGGTCACACAGTGGGTTAAGTCACTTCAGAAGGTCACCGACCTTGTCTTGTTTCCTGATCATTCACTGCCACACCTCTCTGTCTCTCTCTGTCTGTCTCTCTCTCTCTGTCTGTCTGTCTGTCTGTCTGTCTGTCTGTGTCTCTCTCTCTCCGTCTCTGTCTCTCCCTCCCTCTCTCTTTCCCTCTCCCTCTCCCTCTCCCTCTCCCTCTCTCTCTCTCTCTCTCTAGGAAAGCCATCTCTAAGTCGGGCCTCCACCACCTCCCCTACCAGCTGAGCAGCTCCTCTCTGAACCGCGCCGACCCAGACCGACCAATCAGCAGCTCCGTGGACTGGGGGGTGAGTACAACCCTCACCCTGTCACCCTGACCTCACCCTGTCACCCGACCGACCAATCAGCAGCTCGTTGGACTGGGGCGTTAGTTCAACTGAACTCAACTTTATTGGTATACATTTACATTCAGAGTGTTTAACAGACGCCCGTAGCGTCTTACCCTAGCTATCTGTGTTGTACACGGGGAATAGGTTAACCTAGTGATGGTTAGTGCTTGGCCCTTGGTTCTATGAACATCCTCACTGTACCCACAGAGATATATTGTTGTTTCTCTTTCTAAAGAATAATGTACTTATTGTAAGACGCTCTGGATCAAAGCGTCGGCTAAACGCCCTGATTGTAAATGTAAGTGCACACAAAAGACTGGCGCTAATTGAATGACCTCAAAACACCTGCGTCGGTACGACCTCCCGGCGCTCAGGGAGGAAGTGAGGTCACTGAGGGCGTGGGAGCGGTTTCCTGTACGGCGGGGGAGGTGTCCGCCTCAGAGCGGCTGGCGCCTCCACGGCGGGGCTGTGAGTCATCGCTCCGCTCAGAGTAAAGCAGCGATGGAAACGATGGGAGGGGATGAGAACATGAGCGATCGCCGTGGAAACCGCTTTGTCGGAGCGAGGTTTGAGTGTGGTGGCGATGCGGGCGGTCTCCGATTGGCCGCGTTCTCAGTGGAAGGACGTTGTGATTCAGTAGATTGACAGCTGGTCTGTTGAGCAGAATTCACCCTCTCATTGGTCCTGGTTTGTCGTCTGTCTTCACCTCTACAAAGATGATGAGATGCAGCCTCTAGATTTACATTGGCCTTGAGCAGCAAGTGTGTACATGCAAGTGGCAGGATGTACAAACGTACAACTACATGGATGGATATACTGTTGATTATAACAATATATCGTCACTGGTGGTTCTGTTAGAGATGTTAAGGTGATTATAACGATATATCGTCACTGGTGGTTCTGTTAGAGATGTTAAGGTGATTATAACGATATATCGTCACTGGTGGTTCTGTTAGAGATGTTAAGGTGATTATAACGATATATCGTCACTGGTGGTTCTGTTAAAGATGATAAGGAGTCAGATGTTATATTTTAACGTTGTTGTTGAATGATTAACGAGTCCACACTTATATACTAAAGTTACGAGAATCGTTGTCTCCTCATGTCCTCACCCTCTCACCTCTTATCCTCACGCTCTCACCTCATGTCCTCACCTTCACCCTGTCACCTCATGTCCTCACCTTCACCCTGTCACCTCATGTCCTCACCTTCACCCTGTCACCTCATGTCCTGTGTGTGTCTGTGTGTAAGAGGTCGCTGTGTACAGGGACACTGTCCTCACCCAGTCACCCTGTCCTCACCCTGTCACCCTGTCCTCACCCTGTCACCCTGTGTGTGTGTGTGTGTGTGTGTGTGTGTGTGTGTGTGTGTGTGTGTGTGTGTGTGTGTGTGTGTGTGTGTGTGTGTGTGTGTGTGTGTGTGTGTGTGTGTGTGTGTGTGTGTGTGTGTGTGTGTGTGTAGGAGGCGGCGGTGTACGGGGACCATGTCTGGTTTGAGACCCACGTCTCGGGGGACTACTGCTACGTTGGCGAGCAGCACTGCATCGCCAAGACCCTGGTGAGCCGCCATCTTGTCCCCACGAGGGACCCCCGTCTCTTCTTCTGTTGTCGACATTATGATGCTCGTACTCATGACCGGTAGGGCAGAAACTACTGGCGTATGACCACACCCACAATTTAGATATATTTTGTATGTATATTTTGAGCTACATTTAAAACATATTAACTAAACCAATTGTGAGTAAGAATTTAAAATAAACTAATAGCCTTATGTTACTGCACGCTTTTGAAGTGCCATCCGCAACACTCGTCATATGATGTCGGGCTAATTAGAATAGCCTGTGTGCAATGGAAACACCAACTCTGCAAAGTCAAACACTTCAAAGGACAAATTCGACATTATAGGGAAGTTATTTCTTCCATAATTTATTTTAACAATCCAACAACAATTTGACAACAGGCTTAGCGAGTGCATTGCAAACACTTGAAAAGTAGAAATACAAGTCATCAATCAAGCAGACCTTAGATTTGGAACTTGGCCCGACGATGTGTGTAAATCTCTCAATAACAACACTTTTGAAATCAGATATTTCTCAATAACAGCTGTATAAATCAGGTATGAAATCAGGTATACAATTTTAATACCTGCTGAAATAAATAATTGAAAAGGCTTCAATGCCAAAAGATACAGGCGGAGTAATTCAATTTTAAACAGAAGCAGTCCTAGAATTTGACCATGGGGCAAACGTTGAGCTCCCCTGCCCCACATTGCATGACTCTTAAACTCAACTAGAATCGCCACCATCAATTTGATATCAACAGACCAAAAATAGTCGGAAAGCCTACAGAATATATAGATAGTTAATGTGACAATCACATTATTAAAAATAAACTTGCAATGATTTACTGAGGAACTATTTTTTTGGGAGCATGCTTTTGCAGGGAGTTCGCCGCCCCACCTGCCCGTATGGACGGCGCGCGCCTCCTCATGACTAGTCATCATCAATATTAAGTCCACTCAGTTTGAAACTTGAAAAAAGAGTGTGTTTGACGATGCAGCACTGCCCCCTAGTGGACAGTGTGGGCATTGCTTTAAAACAGCAGAAAAGACAGGACAGTTGTAGGTTCAAAAATAAAGAAATGAAAATCCTATGACTACTTAAAGCCCATTTAAAACAGATGAGGTGTGCATCCACCTTAAGCGTAGCACAGATGTAACTAATAGATTTAGGAGTCTTTGTTGTGCCTGTCTCAACCCCAACTCTCTCTCTCCACCTCCTCAACCTCCTCATTCTTCTTCTTCTTCTTCCTCTTCCTCTTCCTCTTCCTCTTCTTCTCCTCCTCCTCCTCCTCCTCCTCCTCCTCCTCCTCCTCTCCTGCAGCAGAAGTCGGTGAGTCGAAGGAAGTGTGCGGCCTGCAGGATCGTGGTGCACACCATCTGCATGGAGCAGCTGGAGAAGGTAGGTCCTCCTCCTCCACCCACTCGTCCTCCTCCATCTCTTCTCCCATTCCTCCTCCACCTTCCTCTCTTCCTCCTCCATCTCCTCCCTTTCTTCCTCCTCCTCCCACTCCTCCTCTTCCTCCTCCACCACCCACTCCTCTTCTATCCACTCCTCCTTCTCCTCCTCCTCCTCCTCCTCCTCCTCTTTCTCCTCCACCCACTCCTCCGTCAGCGAGCTCCATCAGAGCAGTAGACGTTTAGCCCACGGTGGAGCAGGGAACTTGTTAACCTAGTGATGGGCATTATGAACATCCTCACTGTACCCACAGAGATATATTGTTGTTTCTCTTTCTAAAGACTAATGGACTTAATGTAAGACTCTCTGGATCAAAGAGTCCTGAATGATAATGTTAATGTCAGGCTTGGCCTGTAGGAGAAGTCTAATCAGGCATAAGGTGTGAGGTACGACTCGTAAGGGCGCACTCACACTAGGCCATCTGTACCGTGCCCAAGCCCGTTTCACACCTGTACCGTGCTCCAGTCCAGATCGTTTGGCTGGTGTGAGCACGCCAACCGTACTCAAGTCCAGTTCAAATCTGTGGCCTGAGCACTCTTCGGAGAGGTGTGCTCAGGCCACGGTACAGACGCTCCTGAGCCGACACGCGTACACGCACGGCTACGCAACCTGAGCTGGATGACGTATAGTCCATGCGACCCTTCTACCACATTAAACAATAAACATGATGACAAGCGGTTCACGTCGGCGCGATAGTGAAGTTGAGTTTTTGATCAAAAAATCCCCCGTTCGTCACAGCGCCGGCTTTCTTGGTTCACCGGAGAAGGCGAAGCTACGCAGGGAGTCAAGACCTCTTTAGAACAATTTGCATACTCCTAAATGTTTTTATTTTTTTATGAATGAAGACACCCGCATGCAAGAATAAGTTCACGTCTGAGTGTAGGCGACTAACTATTTACCAGTGCAAAAACGCCAACATATTCTTTTATGTTGACAAAAGCCTCGTCAGGACAGTTCCTCTGTGTCTCTCTTGTAGATCGCACCATCTTTCAACGTCTTTGTTTAGTACGACTGCATCACCTTCTCTCACATGATCAGCAGCTCGTGGATTTCACTTTCTCTCAAGTTAGAAGTTAACTGCTCATGATCAAAACCCTTGCTTTGTCTCTGTGGAGACAGCGCACCACTATCCAAGCCCCCCCCCCCCCCCTTAAAGTAATGTAAATATTAAATGTCCCATGACATGGCTATTTTATGTATTCTTTAATATAGGTATTAGTGGGCAACTAACACAGTATTCAAAGACGTTCCCGAAATTCAGCCGTGGTGCAGAGTTACAGCCACTCCGAGCCAGTCGCACATTGAGCTTCCCCCAAATGCGCTGTTTCGGTGGGCGTGTCAAGGAGGAGGGTGGGGGTGTGGCCCTGAGCAGCTTGCAGCCACGGTACCATGCGCTCTGTTTACAGTGGATGTATCGCAATGGCGAGGCGCACACAGCCTTTAGCCGTGTTCTGTAAATATTCTAGAACACACGGGAGTCCTGGAGCTCCATATCTAAATATTATCATATAGCCTACCCAGATATCTATATCATATAATATATATTATCACGGCCAAAAGCTGTGTGAGCCGATATTATGAATCTCAAACGACCGCGTTGGGTTCTCCGACGTTCCTGGTTCTTCAACGTCCACATCAATGTGAATACACACACACTGTAACTTTGGCTTTGACTCCCTCAAGAACATGAACCACGACAAGGAGGAGAAAGGGATCTTTGCCGGGCAGCGCTTATGCACCTCCGCCTCCGGCGGTGGTCCCTCAGCGGGGCACAAGCGGGAGACATTCGCCGCCAACAATCCCCTTCTCCTCCATGTCGTGGTTCATGTTCTTGAGGGAGTCAAAGCCAAAGTTCCTTCCCCCCAATTCATTCTCAACCTTGGCTGAGATAACCCCCAATACGAGTCTCGTTGTAGAAATACCAGAGACGAGAGTCCGACGTGTTATGCGCCATCACACCAACAGCAGAACGGTTATCCAAATAACAAGGAAGTGTACAACACTTGCGTTACAGTCCTGGAGCTCTATATCTAAATAATATCATATAATACATAGATATCTATATCATATAACATATTGTGTGCGCCTCCAGACGATATTATGAATCACAAACGACTTTGTCGGGTTCTGCGACGTCTCTGGTTCTTCCACTTTCACATCAACCTGAAGTCGATTGAACCGCACGCTGCCTGCTGCCGGCTGCCCGCTGCCGGGCGATGGTGCCTCGCGGCAACCGGCGGCATGGTGCAGTTCATGCACTTCAGCGAGTCAAACCAAAGTTCCTTTCCCCCAATTCCTTCTCAACCATGGCTCAGATAACCCCCACGACAGTCTCGTTTTGGAAATACAAGACACGTCAAAGAACCGACAAGAAACACTTGCGTTACAGTGTGTGTATTCACACACACACACATGTGGCGCTCGCACGGTCGAGTCTCATTGGCGGGCCAACGTCTCTGGGCGGGCCAGGCAGAGTAAGGGGAGGAGCTGAGATTCCTGATGACGTCATGAGTACAGACATTCCAAATCAGCGCACTTGAGCCTCAGTTTTTTCAAAGGCGAGCAGAACAGCTAGTGCTAGTTTTACACCAAACGCAAGTTTTAGCCGTTGGGGGACCATATGCAGGCTAGGGGAACTCATATTTATGTTAGAAAACCTCACAAAGTGAGATTTTCATGTCAATGGACCTTTAACGTAAGGCTTGGCTTGGAAGTCTAATCAAGCGTATGGTGTGAGGCGCGGGTCTAAAGGTCGGTGTTGCTCACTGGATGGGGGGATGACTTTGTGGAAGAACGCTGCATCACTTCCTCCCGTGTGGTCTGGTGATCATTGAGTTCTCCCATTTCAGTGCGCAGAGATAAAGACATAATAGACAAAGGCATTGACCTTCACACGCAGGGCGTTTATCAGACACTTTGATCCAGAGCGACTTACAATAAGAACATGAGTCTTTAGAAAGAGAAACAACGATATATCTCTGTGGGTGCAGTGAGGATGTTCATAGAACCAGGGGCCAACACTAACCATCACTAGGTTAACCCATTCAGCAGCGCTAACTATCACTAGGTTAACCCATTCAACAGCACTAACCATCACTAGGTTAACCCATTCAACAACACTAACCATCACTAGGTTAACCCATTCAACAGCGCTAACCATAACTAGGTTAACCCATTCAACAACACTAACCATCACTAGGTTAACCCATTCAACAGCGCTAACCATCACTAGGTTAACTCATTCAACAACACTAACCATCACTAGGTTAACCCATTCAACAACACTAACCATCACTAGGTTAACCCATTCAACAACACTAACCATCACTAGGTTAACCCATTCAACAGCGCTAACCATCACTAGGTTAACCCATTCAACAACATTAACCATCACTAGGTTAACCCATTCAACAACACTAACCATCACTAGGTTAACCCACTCAACAGCGCTAACCATCACTAGGTTAACCCATTCAACAACACTAACCATCACTAGGTTAACCCATTCAACAGCGCTAACCATCACTAGGTTAACCCATTCAACAACGCTAACCATCACTAGGTTAACCCATTCAACAGCGCTAACCATCACTAGGTTAACCCATTCAACAGCGCTAACCATCACTAGGTTAACCCATTCAACAGCACTAACCATCACTAGGTTAACCCATTCAACAACACTAACCATCACTAGGTTAGCCAGTTCAACAACACTAACCATCACTAGGTTAACCCATTCAACAACACTAACCATCAATAGGTTAACTCATTCCCGCACACAACACAGATAGCTAGGGTAAGATGCTACACCATGCTAAGTGCTGTTTTTAAATGCAAGGATCCATGGGGATTATTGATCAGATGGTCAGTGTGGATGGGTTGTTGATTATTGATGGTATGAGTCTCTGTGTTCTGACCCCCTGTCCCCCTCTCTCTGTGACCTCTGACCCCAGATCAGCTTCCGGTGCAAGCCGTCCTTCAGGGAGTGGGGCCCGCGCAACTTTAGGGAGGTGAGTCCTCAGAGCCCGCCCCCGCCCCGCAACATGGCGTTACCACGGAGACACGTCCGGTGGTCGCCGGAGCTCCACTCTGCTGTTTGACGCTATTTTGAAAGTTTCTTCATTAGTAACGTTTGTTTTGGAGTCATGATTAAAGTAGTAATATGTGTGTGTGTGTGTGTGTGTGTCTGTGTGTGTGTGTGTGTGTGTTTCCAGCCCGTTGCGGTGCGCCATCACTGGGTCCATCGAAGGCGACAGGAGGGAAAATGTAAACAATGTGGAAAGGTAAACAAATCATAATAATTATACAGGTGTTTATTAATAGATTAGTAAATTGATTTATTAAAGGTATATCATATTGTTGATAGTAGTATGACAGTATCATCATAGTAACACGGCCGGTCCTTTAACGAGTCGTTGCATCGTCTTCTCTCAGGGCTTCCAGCAGAAGTTTGCGTTCCACAGTAAGGAGATCGTGGCTATCAGCTGCTCCTGGTGCAAACAGGCGGTAAGTCTGCAGGCAGGTTGAGTCAGAACACAACAGTGTTTTGAATGTCTGTTTCTGTAAATGTCCTGACTGTCTGTATCTGTGAATGTCTGTTTCTGTAAATGTCCTGACTGTCTGTATCTGTGAACGTCTGTTGCTGTAAATGTCCTTACTGTCTGTATCTGCGAACGTCTGTTTCTGTAAATGTCTTTACTGTCTGTATCTGTGAACGTCTGTTTCTGTAAATGTCCTTACCGTCTGTATCTGTGAACGTCTGTTTCTGTGAATGTCTTTAACTGTTTTTGTAAACATCTGTTTCTGTAAATGTCTGTTTCTGTAAAGGACCTAAACGTCTGTTTCTGTGAACGTGTGTTTCTGTAAACATCTGTCTCTGTATATGTCTGTGACTGTAAATGTCCTAAACGTCTGTTTCTGTAAACATCTGTCTCTGTCAATGTCTGTTTCTGTAAATGTCTGTTTCTGTAAAAGTTCTAAACGTCTGTTTCTGTGAACGTTTGTTTCTGTAAAAATCTCTCTGTAAATGTCTGTTTCTGTAAACATCTGTTTCTGTAAATATCTGTTTCTGTAAAAGTCCTAAACGTCTGTTTCTGTGAACGGTTATTTCTGTAAACATCTGTCTGTAAATGTCTGTTACTGTAAATGTCCTAAACGTCTGTTTCTGTGAACGTCTGTTTCTGTAAACATCCTAAACGTCTGTTTCTGTAAACATCTGTCTCTGTCAATGACTGTTTCTGTAAATGTCCTAAATGTCTGTTTCTGTGAACGTCTGTTTCTGTAAACATCCTAAAAGTCTGTTTCTGTGAACGTCTGTTTCTGTCCATTTGTGTCTGTATTCTTCCGGTCTGTTCCATTATCACAACAAGGTGTCCTGCTTCATGTCTTTCAATGTACTGAACGTCTGTTTCTGTAAACATCCTAAACGTCTGTTTCTGTAAACATCTGTCTATGTCAATGTCTGTTTTATGTAAATGTCTGTTTCTGTAAATATCTGTTTCTGTAAAAGTCCTAAACGTCTGTTTCTGTGAACGGTTATTTCTGTAAACATCTGTCTGTAAATGTCTGTTACTGTAAATGTCCTAAACGTCTGTTTCTGTGAACGTCTGTTTCTGTAAACATCCTAAAAGTCTGTTTCTGTAAACATCTGTCTCTGTCCATTTGTGTCTGTATTCTTCCGGTCTGTTCCATTATCACAACAAGGGGTCCTGCTTCATGTCTTTTAACGTCTGTTTCTCTAAACGTCTGTTTCTATAAACGTCCTAAACGTCTGTTTCTGTAAACGTCTGTTTCCGTTTATGTCCTGATTGTCTGTTTCTCTAAACGTCTGTTTCGATAAACGTCCTAAACGTCTGTTTCTGTGAACGTCTGTTTCTGTATTTTTCGCTCTGTTCCAGTACCACAACAAGGTCAGCTGCTTCATGCTCCAGAGGATCGAGGAGGCGTGTCCTGTGGGCGCCCACGCCGCCCTCGTGGTCCCGCCCACCTGGATCACACGGGTCCGACGGCACCAGGTAACCAGGACGGCCGTCTTCTCGACGCCTTCCAAAGAGTCCAGCTTTAGATGGACCGTCTCAAGTCTGACGTCAGACCAGCTCGGCCCCAGGCGTTTCACGTCTTGTCTCTTCGCGTTTGTTTCGGCCACTAACGTCGCTGGAGGAGTAGTTTTCTGGGACGAACGTGGCCAATCGACCGGACGCTGTAGTTAAACCCTCAATAACCCTTACCCCTATCCCTTAACATCTAAAGTTAATACGTTTAATAACCTTATATTCTATCCTGCTCAGAAAGTGTGTAAATTCAAATTCAAGGTCAAATTTGGATTGAAATCATTAGACGTTCATGTGTTCATAATCTTCATCTGTTCACTCTGTCATCAGGCGTCCACCAAGGCCAACAAGAAGAAGAAGAGGACCTCCTTCAAACGAAAGAGCAGCAAGAAGGGAATGGAGGTCAGTCCTCACTAGGGGTGGGAATCTCTTGGCACCTCACGATTCGATTCCGATTATGAGGTCAACGATTCGATTTTGAAGCGATTATCGATGCATCTTGATGCAATCATTTTTTTTTATGTACATCTCCCTGCGTGATTTTCAAAAATATATATATGCATCTGGGTTAGCTACTCAGAGTTTGCTTATCACTTCCTACTTTTGTGATGATCATTAAAGACATCAACAGATTAATTAACTTATCTAATATTTCATAAGAGAGAAAGCTTTTGTCACAAATATGACTTTCTATGAACAATGCAATAATCAATGCAGCTTGCATTATGACACTATGGAAGCATGCAAAAAATAGGTTTCAGTTTTATTTTCTTTCTAATCTTTATTTTCTATGACATTAAAGGAAAAGCTGCTCTTGAATTAGAAGGAGTTCTTGTGTCTGGCTGTGAGTTTGCGTGAATGCTATGCGTAGGCTGAATCGCAATCGTGTCAAGACAAATCAGATTGGCCAATACACACTGAAGACGAATTCAATAATTTTAAAATTACGAAAATTATCACTCTCTGACGAACAGAATGTTGCAGCAGGCAAAAAAAAAAAGGAAAGAAAACGTTTTTTATTTAATTCCGTTTATTAATTTATCTACATCAAGACAGAATCGTTCTAGCGAGAATCAAGATGCATCGAAGAATCGATTATTTTTCCCACCCCTAGTCCTCACCCTGTAATAACGGGGCCCTTACCCTGTCACCGACACGGCCCTCACCCTGTCATAACGAAGCCATCACTCTGTCATCCACACAGCCCTCACCCTGTCACCGACACGGCCCTCAACACAGCCTTCAACCTGTCATATCACAGCCCTCACCCTGTTATTTCACAACCCTCACCCTTTTATAAAGCGGCCCTCATCCTGTCATATCACGGCCCTCACCTTGTCATAACACAGCACTCGCCCTGTCACAGACACGGCCTTCAACACAGCCCTCACCCTGTCATCCACACAGCCCTCACCCTATCATAACAGCCATCACCCTGTCATCCACACATCCCTCACCCTGTCACTGACACGGCCCTCACTCTGTCATAACACAGCCCTCACCCTGTCACTGACAGTGACCCTCACCCTGTCACCGACAGTGACCCTCACCCTGTCATAACACAGCCCTCACCCTGTCACTGACAGTGACCCTCACCCTGTCACCGACAGTGACCCTCACCCTGTCATATCACAGCCCTCACCCTGTCAACGACACAGCCCTCACCCTGTTATAACACTGACCTCACCCTGTAATAATACAGCCCTCAACCTGTCATATCAGAGCCCTCACCCTGTCACCAACATGGCCCTCACCCTGACACCAACACGGCCCTCACCCTGTCACCAACATAGCCCTCACCCTGACACCAACACGGCCCTCACCCTCACACCAACACGGTCCTCACCCTGTCACCAACACAGGCCTCACCCTGTCACCAACACAGCCCTCACCCTGTCACCAACACGGTCCTCACCCTGTTACCAACACAGCCCTCACCCTGTCACCAACCCAGCCCTCACCCTGTCACCAACACGGCCTTCACCCTGTCACCAACACGGGCCTAATCTTTAACACAGCCTTCAAAGGCCCTCACCATGTCACAGACTGTTTGGACATTCACCGACTCATCATGCGGTGATGAACCCTGTGCTCTCTCTCCAGGAGGGGCGGTCCTGGCGGCCCTTCGTCATCCGACCAATCCCCTCCCCTCTGATGAAGCCTCTGCTCGTCTTCGTCAACCCCAAGAGTGGGGGGAACCAGGTAACACCCAGAACCAGATTATATAGAACCAGGTAGGACGTAGAACCAGGTTATATAGAACCAGGTAGGACGTAGAACCAGATTATGTGGAACCAGGTAACACCTAGAACCAGATTATATAGAACCAGGTAACATCTACAACCAGGTTATATAGAACCAGGTAGGACGTAGAACCAGGTAACACCTAGAACCAGGTTATATAGAACCAGGTAACATCTAGAACCAGATTGTATAGAACCAGGTAGGACGTAGAACCAGGTTATATAGAACCAGGTAACACCTAGAACCAGGTTATATAGAACCAGGTAACACGTAGAACCATCTAGAACCTATAATACCAGGTTATGTAGAACCAGGTAGGACGTAGAACCAGGTAGGACGTAGAACCAGGTTATATAGAACCAGGTAAAACGTAGAACCAGATTATATAGAACCAGGTAACATCTAGAACCAGATTAAAGGACAATTCCGGTATTATGATCATTGAGCCCCCTTTCTGGTTTGTTTAGGATGAAATAGAGTGGGTGACACCGAAATTTGAACTATTAGTCCTTTCTCGGGTATTTGGCTCATTTTGAATCGCTCCTGCCTGCTTCACAATGGTTGTCTGTGTGCATACACAAACCTGTCAACCCAGCAACCCTAACATTCGTTTTCAAAAATGTGCAAGTAACCGAGTGGTTAGTGGCATTTGTGAAGTTTAAAAAAAAAATATCGGCGCAATATATGGTTTCCATCCGTGTTAGTTGCTAATTGGAACTATTTTTTCAGATACCTCACAACCGCATATAAACTTCCGCACAAGGTCCCACTCCGTGCAGCACCTACTTTCGACTTCCGTCGGCATCTACCTGCACTTCCCACAGGCACGCCACCAATTTCCCGTGATCCTGGGGACCGCTTCAGCCGGAGCTTCAGGCGCCTCCGTAGCCCTAGCCTCCATCTCACGTAGCTCCTCTTGGGTGAATTCTGGTTCAAAACGATGTCCTCTGCCGTCAAACTCAAAATCGAGTGCGTCCTCCAGAAGCCACCTTTCATAATCCATTTCAGTGATTTTCTATGTGATTTCCCTAATCCGAGGTGCTCACGGTACAAGACTTCAAACCAACGTAAACAGCCCACCTTTCCGGTTCGGCGGACTAATATCAACGTGCAGTAATGAGTCTTCCAACTGAAACCAACTGCCGATAAATGTGCAATAAAACACGACAGAAACCATATATTGCGCCGATATATATTTTTTTAACTTCACGAATGCCACTAACCACTCGGTTACTTGCACATTTTTGAAAACGAACGTTTAGGGTTGCTGGGTTGACAGGTTTGTGTATGCACACAGACAACCATTGTGAAGCAGGCAGGAGGGATTCAAAATGAGCCAAATACCCGAGAAAGGACTAATAGTTCAAATTTCGGTGTCACCCACTCTATTTCATCCTAAACAAACCAGAAAGGGGGCTCAATGATCAAAATACCGGAATTGTCCTTTAAATAGAACCAGGTAACACCTAGAACCAGGTTATATAGAACCAGGTAACACGTAGAACCATCTAGAACCTATAGTACCAGGTTATGTAGAACAAGGTGGGACCTAGAACCATCTAGAACCTATAGAACCATTAACAACCTGGAACCTAGAGAACCAGGTGGGACCTATAGAGCCAGGTTATATAGAACCAGGAATTACCTAGAACCATATTACTGTAGCTATACATGCTGTACTAACTGTATGTGTTGGTGTTTTTCCGTCTCAGGGCACTAAGATCATGCAGTCGTTGATGTGGTACCTCAACCCCCGACAGGTGTTCGACCTGAGCCAGGGGGGGCCCAAGGAGGGGTAGGGGACCCACTCACTACTCACTCACTCACTACTCTCTCACTCACTACTCGCTCACTACTCACTCACTCACTCAAATACACAGGTACTCACGCACGCCCGCACACACAGTCACTCACTTACTCACTCACTCACTCACTCACTCACTCACTCACTCACTCACTCACTCACTCACTCACTCAGACAAGCATACACACTCACACATACAAACACGCGCACACGCAGAAAGGCCCGCATGCTTGTTGAATTGTGACCACGAGGGGAGGCGTCGGACTCACAGACCTCAGGACAGGTTTATACGTAGAGTTCACACTTTCTCTGTAGATATTTAGGACGTTCTGCAAACTGGTCTTCTGGGACCACAGGCCAATCCTAATGATCACGCTGCTGAAAAATCATCTGGACCCATTTCCCCAAACTACACAAATCTGTCTGTCCGTCTGTCCGTCTGTCTGTCCGTCCGTCCGTCCGTGTGTGTGTGTGTGTGGAGATAGGGTCTCTCTCTGAAGGAGGAGATAGGGTCTCTCTCTCTCTGAAGGAGGAGATAGGGTCTCTCTCTCTGGAAGGGGGAGATAGGGTCTCTCTCTGAAGGAGGAGATAGGGTCTCTCTCTCTGAAGGAGGAGATAGGGTCTCTCTCTCTGAAGGAGGAGATAGGGTCTCTCTCTCTGAAGGAGGAGATAGGGTCTCTCTCTGAAGGAGGAGATAGGGTCTCTCTCTCTGAAGGAGGAGATAGGGTCTCTCTCTCTGAAGGAGGAGATAGGGTCTCTCTCTCTGAAAGAGGAGATAGGGTCTCTCTCTCTGAAGGAGGAGATAGGGTCTCTCTCTCTGAAGGAGGAGATAGGGTCTCTCTCTCTGAAGGAGGAGATAGGGTCTCTCTCTCTGAAGGAGGAGATAGGGTCTCTTTCTAAAGGAGGAGATAGGGTCTCTCTCTGAAGGAGGAGATAGGGTCTCTCTCTCTAAAGGAGGAGATACGGTCTCTCTCGAAAGGAGGAGATAGGGTCTCTCTCTGAAGGAGGAGATGGGTCTCTCTCTCTAAAGGAGGAGATACGGTCTAACTCTCTGAAGGAGGAGATACGGTCTCTCTCTAAAGGAGGAGATAGGGTCTCTCTCTAAAGGAGGGGATAGGGTCTCTCTCTAAAGGAGGATATAGGGTCTCTCTCTCTGAAGGAGCTCCACCTCGCCATGAAGCGAGGTGTAGCTCAGAGCTCCACCTCATTAAACCAGGAGTTTTCCCGGTATATTAGGTCAGGGATGTTGTTTTGGAGAGAGAAGCTACAGGCCAACGACTTCAGAGAACCCTTTCATTATTCACAATGGCCCTCACACACACACACACGCACACACACAGAGTTTGGAGATTGAAACCCAGAGCACGTACCTTTTTAGATGTTTGAAGCATTTGTTTGTTTGAAGCGGGTCGACTGATAACCTCAAGGTTGCTGGTTTGATCCCCGGAGTGTGGAGGTGTCCCGGAGCGAGACGCCTGACTGTGTGTGTGTGTGTGTGTGTGTGTGTGTGTGTGTGTGTGTGTGTGTGTGTGTGTGTGTGTGTGTGTGTGTGTGTGTGTGTGTGTGTGTGTGTGTGTGTGTGTGTGTGTGTGTGTGTGTGTGTGTGTGTGTCCGTCCGTCCGTCCTCCAGACTGGAGCTCTACCGTAAGGTGCCAAACCTGAGGATCCTGGCCTGTGGGGGAGACGGGACGGTGAGTACCCCACACATTCACCCATTCACAAACGAATTCACCCATTAATACCCATACACTCATTCATTCACACATCCACCCATCCATACACTCATTCACTCACACATCCACCCATCCATTCACTCACACATCCACCCATCCATTCACTCACACATCCACCCATCCATACACTCATTCACTCACACATCCACCCATCCATTCACTCACACATCCACCCATCCATTCACTCACACATCCACCCATCCATACACTCATTCACTCACACATCCACCCATTAATGCACTCACTCACACACACATTCACCCATGCCCTCATGCTGGTACTCTGGTGTCACTTTGATTGACACCCGTCACTCGTCCCTCTCCCAGGTGGGATGGATCCTGTCCTGTCTCGATGAGCTGGAGGTGAGCCCCCCCCCTCCGGTGGCCATCCTGCCCCTCGGGACGGGGAACGACCTCGCCCGGACCCTCAACTGGGGAGGGGTGAGGCACACACTCTCTCTCCACCCCTGGTTCACACATGGAGCTGAGGGAGGAGGAGTCCCAGAGACGCCTCCCCCTGTATGAATGGGTGAATGAGTGAATGTATGGGGGACTTTGTATGTGTTGGGTGAACGGGTGTGAATGGGCATGTGCCTGGGTGTGTGTGAATTGGGTGTTTGTGTGAATGTTTGTATGAATGAGTGTGTATGTATGATTGTGTATCTGTCAATGTATACGAATGAATATGCATATAAATGTTTGTGTGTGTGAATGTATGTGTTTGTGAAGGGGTGAATTTGTTAATGAAGTGGTGAACGTGTGAATGAATTGATGAATGTCAGGTGATACTAGCGCTCTCAGTCGTCCCAGACTGACCTCTGTTTTTCGACCACCCTCTCACCCTCTCACCCTCTCACCCCTCACCCCCTCAACCAGGGCTACACAGACGAGCCGGTCTCTAAGATCCTCTCCCACGTGGAGGACGGGCTGGTGGTGCAGCTGGACCGCTGGAACCTCCGCATGGAGGCGGGGCCTGGCCCCGGGGGGGCGGGGCCCAGCCAGGGGGGGGCGGGGCCCAACGGAGGCCCGGGGGGCGCGGACCCCGAAGAGCAGCAGGCCGACAAGGTGGGTGAACACCGCTCGATGAAGGGGTGAATTAACACCACTTTAAAGAATACTGCTCTATGACTGGGTGAATGATGACTGCTCTGTGAAGGGGTGAATGGCCACCGCTCTATGAAGGGGTGAATGGCCACCGCTCTATGAAGGGGTGAATGGCCAGCGCTCTATGAAGGGGTTAAAAAGTGCAACTCTATGAAGGGGTTCATGAGTACAGCTCTATTAAGCGGAGAATGAGTATCGTTTTATGAAGGGGTGAATGAACAGCGCTCTATGAAGAGGTGAATGAACACTGCTTTATGAATGTATTAACGAGTACAGCTTTATGAATGGATGAAGGATCTTAATGAATGGATGATGTCTCCTCCCAGCTCCCCATGGACGTTTTCAACAACTACTTCAGCCTGGGCTTCGACGCCCACGTCACCCTGGAGTTCCATGAGTCCCGAGGTAGGTTCTGCTGGTTCCACTGGTTCTACTGGTTCTGGTTCTCCTGGTTCTACTGTTTCCACTGGTTCTGGTTCTTCTGGTTCACGTTCTCCTGGTTCTACTGGTTCTCCTGGTTCTACTGTTTCCACTGGTTCTGGTTCTTCTGGTTCACGTTCTCCTGGTTCTACTGGTTCCACTGGTTCTACTGGTTCACGTTCTCCTGGTTCTACTGGTTCCACTGGTTCTACTGGTTCACGTTCTCCTGGTTCTACTGGTTCCACTGGTTCTAGTTCTACTGATCCTGAGGTGGTTCCACTGGTCCTGGTTCTACTGGTTCACGTTCTCCTGGTTCTACTGGTTCACGTTCTACTGGCTCTACTGGTTCACGTTCTCCTGGTTCTACTGGGTCTACTGGTTCACATTCTCCTGTGTTTCTGTTTCAGAGGCGAACCCTGAGAAGTTCAACAGCCGCTTCAGGAACAAGATGTTCTACGCTGGGGTGAGTTCACTCTATACGCTATAGATCTAGATATACTTTATATATATTTTATACTCTATATACAGGGGTGAGTTCACTTTATATGCTATAGATCTAGATATACTCTATATATATTTTATACTCTATATACAGGGGTGAGTTCACTCTATACTCTATATCTACATACTCTATATATACTTTATACTCTATATACAGGGGTGAGTTCACTCTATACTCTATAAATCTATGTATACTTTATACTCTATATACAGGGGTGAGTTTCACTCTATACTCTATATATCTACATACTCTATATATACTTTATACTCTATATACAGGGGTGAGTTCACTCTATACTCTATATATCTACATACTCTATATATACTTTATTCTCTATATACAGGGGTGAGTTTCACTCTAACTAGTTATACGCTAACCCTACTCTTTACATTCTCTACACTTTAAATACACTCAATATAAACTCTATAGATCCACGTATATATAGATAAAGATAAAGATAGACTTTATTGTCATTGTACAGTCACCTATACAACGAAATTGGGAATATATACTCTATATAAACTCTATAGATCTATATAAACTCTAGATCTCTATATACTCTTAAGATCTCTATATACACTCTATAGATCTATATAAACTCAATAGATCTATGTAAACTCTATAGATCTATAAATACTCTATAGATCTATGTATATACTCTATAGATCTCTATAAACTCTATAGATCTCTATATACTCTATAGATCTATATAAACTCTATAGATCTATGTATATACTCTATAGATCTATGTATATACTCTGGAAGGCGGGGCTCATCTCAGATGTATCTTAGAGGGGGTCTCCTAGTAGGCAGCCTTAGAGAGCGCCTGTTTGAGACCCCCGCTCTAGACTCTCTACGTCTGGTCTGCAGACGGCCTTCTCTGACTTCCTGATGGGCAGTGCCAAGGACCTGTCCAAGCACATCAAGGTGGTGGTGAGTACCGCGTCTCACTCTGTGTGTGTCTCACTCTCTGTGTGTCTCACTCTGCCCTAAGATTGTCTCACTATCAGATTGGATCACTCTCTGCCCTAAGATTGTCTCACTCTCTGCCCTAAGATTGTCTCACTCTCTGTTTGTCTCACTCTCTGCCCTAAGATTGTCTTACTATCAGATTGGATCACTCTCTGCTCTAAGATTGTCTCACTCTCTGTTTGTCTCACTCTCTGCCCTAAGATTGTCTCACTATCAGATTGTCTCACTCTCTGCCCTAAGATTGTCTCACTATCAGATTGGATCACTCTCTGCCCTAAGATTGTCTCACTCTGTTTGTCTCACTCTCTGCCCTAAGATTGTCTCAGTATCAGATTGTCTCACTCTCTGCCCTAAGATTGTCTCACTATCAGATTGTCTCACTCTCTGCCCTAAGATTGTCTCACTATCAGATTGTCTCACTCTCTGCCCTAAGATTGTCTCACTATCAGATTGGATCACTCTCTGCCCTAAGATTGTCTTACTCTATGTCAGGTAGGGCTGCAGGATATATCGGCTATGCACGATATATCGATATAATTTCCTAGGGGATACAAGATTTGACAATATTGTTTATATCGATAAGCGTTAAAATGGTCAGTTTCCCCCTCAAGCGTCTGCAGCGCTTGCCTTGGAGACTGAGCGCGACCCCTCCCCCTCCCCCTCCCACTCTGTCTTTCCAAACGTGCCGTGTGCAAAGACGCCTCATTCCCGCCCCCGCCGCCCCCTCACAACACAACAAGCATGGATGATACCCGTAAAGAAAACGAGACGGCGGCGGGAGACGAAATTGTTTCAAAAAGGAGAATCAACGGCTCCATAATGTGGAAATAGTTCGGGTTTAAAAAAAACAGATGAGCAGCAGCTGCAGGTCATCTGTAGAGAGTGTAGCAAAACCGTTGCGACTAAAAGTGGAAGCACGACAAATCTGTTCCACCATTTACAGCAGCGGCACAAAGTGCAGTATGAGGAATGCGTAAAACTCCGTGGCTGTGCTGCTGCATCAACGGCCGCGACAGTTTCTTCTGCCCCGATACCAGGGCCGGCGCTCGGCAAATGTGTTGGGGGCGCCCTCTGGTGACGCTCTTAATTAATTAATTAAAATATACGAAACAAGCGAAATGAAACCAAACATGTTCCCAAATGGAACGGAGAAGGGAGGGGGCGGGGGATTAAAGTTACGGCGCACTGAAACCCTCACCGTAGTACGCAGGACAATGCGACGAAGCCAATGCTCTTAATGGTAGCTAATGTGTGTAACCTACAGCTTTATATTGTTTTGCATAGGTGGTTATTTTGTGAAGAAGGTGAAAAACGTCCCTTTTTTTTTAAACATGTTCACTCAATTCTGTTGAAAATAACGATAAAAAATCACATGTTGCAGTAATACTGACCTTTTTTTTTAATAAAAGTGCTTGCAACATCTCACATTTGGCTTTTGACTTACAAAAAAAACATCGAACCCACTCTAGAAAATATCGAGATATATATCGTATATCGCCATTCAGCCAAAAAATATCGGGATATCATATTTTGCCCATATCGTGCAGCCCTAATGTCAGGGGTCAGCAACCTTTTCATTATGCAGTGCCAGTTTGACATTTTCTCGTTAATGAGTGTGCCTTAAGCATCAATATATTAAAAATTAAGCTGAATTATGACACAGCGACCAAAAACATTTCCAGAAGACCTGGAATTGTACTATTTCCATATAGTCCACAATCATGCATCAACATCCTAAATGTTTTTTTGGTTGTTATAATTGCAACATGGGCTTACAAATTATAATTACATATGTCCCATCTTAAAACACCATTTTCAGAAACTCATTCAAAAACATATTTGCACTGTGAGAAATGTAAAAAACGAGAATATATGAGAATGTTGGAACCATCCACATCAATATCTTTAAGACATGTACAGCTTTTCAAAACCATGTGAAGGCGATGCATACAGGCCACATGCAACCATATTTTAAATATTTTCTTCTCTATTACTCACAACATAGGTTTAAAAACTATTAATTTATCCCATTTCAGAACACTTCTGTAACTCAATAAATCATGTTTGCACTGGGAGGAAATGCCCAAAACAGAATAAAGTGCAAAAAGAAAATCGGTAGCAATGATTATGCTGCCGCATTGTGCTGTGACATTTTTAATAATAATAATAAAAAATATGAACTTTTTTTTTTATTATTATTTTTAAGTGTGCCAATGACAATGCTGCCCCGTGCCAGTGGTGGCACGAGTGCCTTGGGTTGCAGAGCCCTGGTCTATGTTATAGATTAGTCACTCTCTCTGTTAGCCTCTCTCTATGATTACCTGACTCCCTGGGCTCTGATTGTCTCACTATTTGTCCTATGTTTGTCTCACTCTGATTCTCTCTCTCTCCCTCTGTCTCTGTCTCTGTCTCTCGCTCTGTCTCTCTCCAGTGTGATGGTGTTGACCTGACCTCTAAGATCCAGGATCTTAAACTCCAGTGTCTGGTATTCCTCAACATCCCCAAGTAAGACACACACTCCTACACAAACTTAAACAAACACACTCTCTCTTTGTGTCTCTTTCTCTCTCTTTGTGTCTCTTTCTCTATCCCTCTCTCTGAATGGTTGAATGTGTGTGTATGAATTGGTGAATGTGTGAGTGAACGGGTGAATGTGTGAATACAAATGATGCGTTGATACTTTTCCACTTCTGACCACAAGATGGCAGCAGAGCCACACCTAGCTACTCCGTGGTCCAGTGTGAGTGAAGGATGCTGCTGCTGCCATGGTGACGTGGCGATGCTGTGCTCCCCCCCCCCCCCCCTCTAGGTACTGCGCGGGCACCACCCCCTGGGGTAACCCCGGCGACCACCGCGACTTCGAACCCCAACGACACGACGACGGCTACCTTGAGGTCATTGGCTTCACCATGACGTCCCTGGTAACCATGACGACACTCTGATTGCCGAACTCTCTAGTTTCTGTTAGTCTCACTCTCTGTCCTCTGGCTGTCTCACACTCTGTCCTCTCGCTGTCTCACTCTGTTCTCTGATCGTCTCACGCTCTGTCCTCTGGCTGTCTCACTCTCTGTCCTCTGGCTGTCTCACTCTCTGTCCTCTGATTGTCTCACTCTCTATCCTCTGGCTGTCTCACTCTCTGTCCTCTGGCTGTCTCACTCTCTGTCCTCTGGCTGTCTCACTCTCTGTCCTCTGGCTGTCTCACTCTCTGTCCTCTGGCTGTCTCACTCTCTGTCCTGTGACTCTGTCTCTGGGTACCCTCCCCCCCAACCCCCACTGCCATGGCAACCACAACGCCGCCTCTCCCCCCGTCCCCTGATCTCGGCTCTAGTGGAGGAGAGGTTACCATGGCTACCGCGGTCGGTATCCGGGCTTCAGAGAGAGAGAGCGTAACCGGGCTTAAAAACAAACTTCGCCTAGTTCTGAAAACTGAAAGTTAAACCGTCAGCGGCTCTGTTGGCGTCAGAGATGATTAATTCAAAGGTTCTCTTTGTCTGATCTCTGGCGTCGGTTCAGCCCAGGAGGCAGAGCGGGTCGGCTGGTACCCTGAACTAGTTCGATCCCCGGCTCCTCCTAGCTGAGTGTGGAGGTGTCCCTGAGCGAGACGCCTCACCCTGACTGCTCCTGACCAGCTGACTGTCGCCCTGAGGGGGCGACTACGCCGTCGGGGGCGACTACGCCGTCGGGGGCGACTACGCCGTCGGGGGCGGCTACGCCGTCGGGGTGTGAATGTGAGGGTGAATGGTTGAATTTTTGTATGAATCAGGGATTATAAGGGTGAATGAAAAATGGGTGTATGAATGGGTGAATTGGTGTGTGTATGAACCATGGTGCTCTCCAAGACACGCCCCCTAGCCCGACGAGGAAAGGGGGAAACTTAGGCCCAATCCCATTCCCCCCCCTTCCACCTCCCCCTTCCCCTTGCCCCTCAACAGAGAGGGGTAAAACGTTCCCCTAAGCAATGAGACACCCCTCCATTACGTCGCGTCATCAGCGCTTGAAGCTCGCGGACTGCTACTTCAACAGAGGCCAAGAGAAGGCATGTTTCCGAATGATAACAGCTAGTAGTAATAATAAAATAACAGTGAAGTAAAAGGGCTCAGAAAACGAAAAAAAAAAGGATTCATGACAGCTGCCATATTTGCCTGCCGGCTTTTCCTCAAAAGCCCTCCCTTTTAAAGTGTGGTCCTTTGAAAGCTTTGTTTCAAGGGCTACGTAGCCCTATGTCTTGGCCCTAGCCCTTAACTGCCCTTGA